>NC_074719.1:36602011-36902011 GCF_947242115.1 Biomphalaria glabrata | reverse complement strand
CAGCTTGATCCGAAATTGGGTGTGGGAGAAATAACGTGTACAAACTTTTTACCAGACAGACAGACAGAGTGATTTGATAGAAGCTTTGTAAGAATGTTTTCTATAATAGAGCTTCACAAAACGGCCTTGGTACACGGTAAGATTTGAACGGCACTTTTAATTTTGCACTTTACAACTGTATAGCCAGTGAACCACAGTCACTCATTAAAGTACAATACGCCAAGCGATAAGATAGTGGTTGCATGTCATTTTATTAAAGACAATACGGTAATTTCAATATTGAGACTGTCCTTGTATCGTCGTCAATCATTGCCTTTGAAACAGTCATATTATATGTAACAGAAGGCCTAATAGTACATTGTGTCTGAGACATAGTATTGGGTTTGAGAAGGAAACAGCATAAGTAGTTAGATCTATGACCTACAATCCAGCTGCTATAAGTTCTTGTATAGGCCTAGACTTCGTCCCTCTATTTCTATTAGAGACATGCTCTTCTTTTTCTACATATTTCTCGTCTAAGCTGACTTGAAGCGAAGCATGAGAACAACTGAACTAACAGTGCAAGTGGTCGCGGTCCATTTTTTTGTTGTTGACGTGTTGACGTCCTGGTGACGTCAGTGTGTTGGTGGCAGTCAAGTGTGTCTACTTTCGAATTTTTTTTTCTTTTTGTTTTTCATGGGCGGGACTCGTAAAGTCTGAATGTCCTGATTTATTGTTGACATTTACACACAGATGCACCCACGTGTGTATGACAGTTATAGCACTACCCGATACTCAGCACATCAGTTATCTATCTGTAGCCTATTGGTACTATTTATGTGTGTAGACTCTTAAGGTGATAATTGTAAAAACAAGAAAATGATCCACAACCTTACCTACCATATATTACATTGGATGGGTTGATTTTTAATGTAAAATTACCAAACTTCTTTTCAGAATACATTCTAGGAGCCCTATCCAGATTCTCTCTTGAGTTCTTACATCCAAATAGTACCACATATTTTCCTTTTGGCTCTTTATATCTAGAGTATCTAGTGTATATATATATATATATATATATATATATATATATATATATATATATATGCGCTGTTGTTTGGATTCATACCCTCTGCCAACCATGTCCTGTGAAAGGGTTCGGACTAGGAAGTAGATTATCCGAAATATGTCAAACATTTTACAAAACATTTTTTTAATACTAGCTGATACCCGTTCTTCTCTACGGTCGAAAGAGTTGGCAAATATTTCTTTTTTTTTAACCAAGACATTTTTTCCCATCTTCCAAGTGCAGTTTCGCATCGCAACGCCCCACCCTCCATCTCTCCACCACTCCCTTGAACTTAAGAATTCCCCACCTTTTTTTTTTTTTGGCGGGGGAGGGGCTCTGTCATCTCTCAATTGAACTGCCCACTTGCCACTAATTCAGAATCTTACGTTCACGGGTGTTTCTTTGATAAATCAGTTGCAGTGCTTAAAAAAAATAACATTCTTGGACTGCCAGCATTATAACGCCCCCCCCCCAACCATTCAGTCAACTAGGCCAAGCGTTACAAGGTATTTTCAAAAGATATTTCCAGAAACCACATTAACTTTTGATTCTGTCTTCGACTATTTTTAAATGCCGTACAGTTAAACTTGAAAAAAAAAAACAAAAACAAAAAAAAAAAAAACTACTCAGTTTGATGATACTTGAGTACTCATCAGCACATTTTTCTCTCCCTTTTGGCTTGCTATGTCCAAATCTTGACACATACTTTATGGAAGAAAAACGTTAGCGCCATTTTGTAGATTATACCTTCACCTATCTTTTGGACCTTTGGGGCACCACATAAGATCTGTCGACTGTCTTTCTCCTCTCTGTCTTTTGCATTGGATAGAACAGGCATGTCAAACTCATTAAGGTGTATGGACCACATAAATCATGACCTAATAGGCCGCAGTCAAAAATCTGTTGGAAAACATAGCCTACTAGTTTTATGTACATTAAAAAAAAAAAGTTTTTTTTTTCGGGGGGTCTCAAATATGTGTCCCATCGGCCTTCGTGAGAGCTATCCGACTGTCTCTTTCAGAAGCCAGCTACTTTCCTTTGTGCCAGTGAAGCCAAAATGGGGCCTGATTTACGCAGTGGTTCTCATCACATTTTTCTATGGCTCTGAGACTTGGGTGTTTAAAGCACATTGGGCTCTTTTAACGCTTCCATTAAAGATACCAGCGCTCCATAATGGGGCATACGCTGCCTAGACTGCCTTACAAATAGCAACGTTTGTCCGGTGTAGACAGTTTTGGACACCTGCGCTGGACACCTTTTCCCTATTCGGGATGACCGCGTGCCAAAGCGAGACCATTCGATATAAAAGACCTCACCACAGATTTGCGATGTGGCAACCTGTGGGCTTTGGAGACCAATATCTCTTTGCTATGTAGTACATGCCTGTGACGTGGCTACACGCTATTGTACTATAACTGCCTACAGGGTGTGACGTTGCAGGTCAGTGTTCAGGCCTTTTATAACGAATGGTTTCAGTCAGAGGCGATCTGTGTTTTGGCGATCCCAATGGAGGACGACTTAGTGTGTGACATTAAGTGTGTAGGCTACAACTGACTCACTGGGGTCGCCTACGAGTTTAGGTCTACTATTCTAACACAAACTCTTTTTGTTTAACTTATTATCCACGCTTTTAGTGGGACGCAAGGCATGTGTTCAAAACGTCTGTTTGTGAGTGTCTTAGTACTTTTTTGCCACCTTCTTTCCTCTATGCCAGTGAGGGCGAAAAGGAGTTGATCTTTATAGCGCTTACGGGCGGGGGGGACACCTCTGTTACGCTGTCTTCTTTAAGCTCGCCGAAGAAGATGGTCTCTGAAAGAGACAGAGAGCTCTCACAAAGTCTGTGGGACATACATTTGAGACTCCAACAAAAGCCGTTATTTAAGACAATCCCCAAAAGGCGGAAAGAAAACTTAAATAGACCGCCACCAGACAACGGCTTTGCTTGATTTGTGTGAAATTATGAAGGTCGCAACTGCGTTTGGTCAGTCATTTGAAATATTGTAGCCTACTTATCCCCAATCTTCGGAATCGAAACATTGCTAGCATTATTAAAGAGTAATTTTTGCAATCAAAACAGTTTAGAGTTTAGACTAGTGTTCAATAAGACATTAATATAATGGTATAAATGTAGGCCTACAGTTTATTAAAAGAATTCGCTTTCCTGGTTCGCTTTACTGCTTAATTCCGGTAACATGTTTTGATTATTGTTCATCACCAACTCATTATGATGCAATATACATTTTTATATTACATCGTGCAGCCTACGTGTTACATTTAATGATACAAGTATATAGCACTTCTTATAATGTAATTCAAGTGTAGAACTATTTATTGAGTTTCTTTGAGTGAAACACTCCATCATAGAGTTATTTCCTTCCTGATTGTAAACCTGTCAAGCTTGTTGTATTTTTATTGAACATGTGTGTGTCTTCACTTGAGTTCAATAAGTTCTTACGTGTCCAAATACACTTGAGCAATTCGTTGTCCTCATGTTTATAAAGGGCACCTTTCATTCTTATAGAATGCTCATGACGCTAAGGTCCAATCTTATTTGTGTACCAGTAGGGGGAGGGGGTATCCTGGAGAAGAGCTTATGCTGTCTTTAGGTAATGCAGCTTGAGTCGGGTTTGAACTCGAGCCCTCTAAATTACTAGCCTTGTGGATTTAGCTTCAGCTACACATCCTTTTGCATGGACGGCTGCCTGGTCTTGCTGTTTGCGCACTGGGCAGTCATTCCGACTTATCGAACCCTGCCCGCTCCCATCCCTCCGTAGTCCTGCGGGGAGGTTTGGACTAGGAAGTAAATTATCTTCGACTCGGAAGGAACATCCGTAACATGTAAAATATTTTACATTCTCTGCAAACACTTTTGGTTGTTCATCTAATTTAATAATTCTTTATTTTTATTTATTTATTTTTTTCTAAGTTACAGACATTCTTTAAAAAAAAAAATACATCATTATGTCTCAGCATAAGAGTTTGTAATTTTGTCTTGTATGTTAATTAGTAAAATGTTGATTATAGACTTAAACTAATTAACCAGGAATGCTATTTCAAGCTCTTGTAGGCCTACACAAAATTCTGTTTATTCTCAGTTGGCAGGTTTAGTCCTGAGCTACAGATTCTGTCGCCTCATGAAATTGCTGCAAAGTTCCCCATGATGAAAGATGGTGGACATTACACCCCACAGAGCTGTGACCCCATTGAGAAGGTCGCCATTCTGATCCCATACAGAAGCCGTTGGAACAACTTGCACACCTTACTTCCTGTACTAATCTCAGTGTTGACCAGGCAGCATGTAGACTTTACCATTTATGTCATAGAGCAGGTGGGTTTTTTGTCTGAATTATGTCATGGCAGGTGTTTTTTTTTATCTGAATTATGTCATAGCAGGTGTTTTTTTTTGTCTGAATTATGTCATAGCAGGTGGGTTTTTTGTGTGAATTATGTCATAGCAGGTGGGTTTTTTGTCTGAATTGTGTCATAGCAGTTGGGTTTTTTGTCTAAATTATGTCATAGCAGGTGGGTTTTTTGTCTGAATTATGTCCTAGCAGGTGGGTTTTGTGTGGGTTTCTTACCTTTGTCTTAGAAAATACAGACATTACTTCAAAAAAAAAAAAAAAGATTACATCCTATGTGTGTCCCTAAGTCAATCTAGTCTTGCTTGTTAATTAATGACTTAAACTCTGCTAAGACATTGGTTTTCATGGCTGACTCAGGCAATCCATTCCATGTTCTAATAGCACTAGGGAAGAAGTATTTGTACAAATTTGTCCTAGCATACGGAACAAGGAATGTGTATCTGGGTGGTTTTTTGTCTGCCTTTTTTTTATATTGTACCTGGGTCTATGACTAGATTTTAACAGCAGGTGAATCTATAACTTAGCTACAGAGTCTATAATTCATTCCATATAGAGCAAATTAATTATAAGTTTCTTAATGGATTCTTCTAAAGCAGTGTTTCCCAAAATGTGTTCCACAGAACCCTAGTGTTCCACATGCCTGAAGAGGTGTTCAATTAACTACTGGAATGATTCTAGTGGGTCAACACGTAAATGATTCTCTCTAAAAAAAAAAAAAGTTCCGCTAATTACGTGCAAAGTGTTACATTTAGGAAAAGTTTGGGAAACACTTGTGAAACATCAGTTCCAAATATTATTAAGTGAAGGTCATGGGCAGGACTTTGGTTGAAGTCTTAACCCTTTTCAAGATTCAACAGAAATGCGCTTTATAATGTAAATAAATCTATAAGCTTGAGATATTTGTGAAGAAATAAATAGAATACTTGTACATTTCATCTCATTGCCCTTTTTTTCTTCTAACTAAAATACATATTTTGTTAAAAATTATATATTTTTAAAATGTTGAGTCCCTTTAAAAGATGGGTGGCCACAGAGTCATGCACTGCAGTTATTATGGTCCTATAAAACCATTATATCTTACATACTTAGGATGTTCCTTCAGAATTGAAGATTATTAAATCCTTGCCAAAACCTCCTGCATGATGTAGGGTGATGGCGGTGGGCTTTGTTCAAACCTCTTGACCATCAAAGTGACACTCCAAATCACATATCGAATACCAGGTAGCATCCATATGTCTAAATATGGGTCAGTACCATAACATCAAGCAGGTCTTGATGATCTTATTAATAGGTTTGATAAAACATGCGCTCTATACAGTGTTCTACAGCTGTAATATATAAAAAAAATGTTGTTTCTATATTTGGCTGCCTATGTGTAGCTAATTTCAGTTGATGTGTTGACATTAAACTACATTTTTAATCCTAACAGGTCTCTGGACATAAATTTAACAAAGGTTTGATGTTCAATGCTGGATTCATTGAGGCCATGAACCAAAGAAACTTTGACTGCATCATATTGCATGATGTAGACATGGTGCCAGTGGATGACAGAAACTTGTACAGATGCAATAAGAGCAGTCCTCTACATTTTTCATCCGCAGTAGACAAGTTTAACTATTCGTAAGTTATTGTGAAAGATTGGGTCAAATAGTTTTATCTCAATAAAATTCACAAACAATTATTTTTGGATGCATTGCATTTAGTTAAAAATTAAACATTTCTTTTGAATGGATCCTGTTTTTTGAGATGTTAATAAGTAAGATTGGCATTAACATGTCATGGTTTAAGTGGACAACTTGTCTGTAAGTTGGTATGAACTGGCCTTATCAAATACATTGTGGAAACAATAATATGAAAGAGGTGAATAGAGAAAAGAAACAATAACCTCTATTGGAACTTGGGTCAATCAGCTGTGACCCATACAAAGTGGATGTGATAAAATCTAGCTGATGAGAGACCTTCAGATAGAGGAGCCAACTTCTCTTTCCAAGACTCTATAAAAAATCCTTCCCTGTGGTCAAGGTTCTCAGTGACCTTTTATCCAATTCATTTTGGACATTCTACGACAATAAAGGGAGTACTGTTTTTTCTAGTTCAATTGACTCAGAACATCTGATGTCATTGTTCAAAATCCAAGTGCTCACTGGAATTCAAATGTGTTCTTCCCACAGAGCTCCTTCTGACTTCTGAAGTGTCATGAGTAATGTTCTTGTAGGTCTTCTTCATAGAACAACTATGATTCATCTTGTAGAACACTTTTGAATGTTGATCCTTATTCTCGAGATGCATTCCCGACCACATATAACATGTTATAGTTGCATTCACATTTTTATTGGTAGAGGAGCCGACCATTTAGGTTATCATTGGTTTTAATCATGTTTATAAAAAAGTTGGCTTAATGACTTATGGCTTGAATTTAAGACATATCAAACACTTTAGTATGTCTCATGAAAAGGATATAGTAAATATTGTAGTATGTCTCATTAACTCTTTCTTTCCTAATTGACGATGTCAACGTTGATTTCGACCCCATTAATTTAGATTTATAAACTTTAATTTGAGATGTGTAAAAAGAGCATGCATTCTCTTATAATTCAATACTAAATATAACATCTTCTGAAAATAAACAAAAAATGTTATTGAGTTTAACCATCAAAGGTTGGTGAAATACAAATGAGCTAAATGAATAACACTATCGAAACAAGGAAAATAATTGTGGAGAGAAAGAGTTAATGCTCATTATAATAAAAATTATTGTACTTAAATGTTCTGATAAATTTTCATAAGTAAAATTTCTATGTAATTGTGACTTTTGAGTTATTGAATGTTTTGTCCCTTAGTTTGATTTTGTCTTTTTTGACAGAACACTGTACAGTGGTCTTTTCGGGGGTGTCTCCTGCTTCACTGCTGATCACTTCAGGCTGGTGAATGGATTCTCAAACATGTACTTTGGCTGGGGGGCAGAAGATGATGATTTAAGAGACAGGTTAGTTTGTTTATGTTTGTAAAATGTTTGACATGTTACAGATGTTCCTTCAGAGTTGAAGATAGTTTACTTCCTAGTCCAAACCTCCCGCAGGACGACGGGGGATAGGTTTGAACCCGGGACCATTGATAAATCTAAACGACAGTTTAGAGCGCAAACTGCACGACCAGGCAGCCATCCACATGGCTAGAGATAGTGCTCAGTTAAAGATAATGTTCTCTGGCATTAAGCCACGTCCCGTGTTAATAGTAATTAGATAAATGCAGCATTTTAAAGAACTATATAGACATTTATAATGGAATTACTATATATATATATATATATCCCAGACAACTTTCCTATTCCTCTTTAAAGACTTTGTCTTTGGTTGAGTGTTTCTCAGACTATGATTAACAGTATCTTGTTTGGTCAGCTAAATCCTTTCATCTATATTATCATATATGTGGTAAAACCATTGCTCATTAAAAAAAAAATATTAAGGAATACATTTCTGGAAGAAATAAGCCTAATAATAATGTAATCTTTGCAAAATTTTTGCTTGGCACCAAAATCAAACTGATGCGCTCCCTGGTCATGGACACATTTTTATAGGCTTGCGAGTCGTGGACGTTGACTGCAGAGCTAGAGAGGAGGATAGTAGCAATGGAATTGAGATGTTACAGAAGGATCCTAGGTATCACATTCAAAGACCACATCACAAATCAAGACATTAGAGACAGGGTTAAAATTACTGCTGCAATCGGACCCCTTGATGACCTGCTTAAATATTGTAAAAAAATGCAAGCTTAAAATCTATTGCCATATTACAAGATCTGCGGGGCTTGCAAGACCTTCCTTCAGGGAACAGTACCAGGAAAAAGAAGAAGAGGCAGACAGAGAAAGATATGGGAGGATAACATAAAAGAATGGACAGGCCTACCATTGAAAGAGGTTTTAAACAAGGCAAAAGACAGGGAGAAATGTAGAAAGACGGTTGACAAGTCTTGCTTGGTGCCCCAAAGGTCCAACAGACTAAGGAATAGGTAAAGGTAAAAAAAAAAATAAAAAAATGAATGAATCCTTTTTGATATATGCATTTATTAAAAAGTTTCTTAAATATAAAATAGTTTCTTAAATATGTTGATTATTTTTAGAAGCAGTATTATTTCTATCTGTAACACACTTTTTAAAGTTTTGGGTATCAATGCCATAACTTTTTATAGTCTTAGAGTGACACAGTAAATCTGTTGTTCCTAGCCCTCAAGAAGTTTGTGAAATCTTTTCAAGCTCACACTAAGTTTTCATTGGGCACGTGTGTAAACACAAAACACTGGCCCAATAACAATAAAATGTTCACCATATCTCTTCAAGTGCTATTAATGTTGCCACAATAGAGTAGTGGCCAGGTACTACAATTGTGAACCAAATCTCTCTTGTGTCTGATAGCGAACAATCTGTTAAAATATAAAAATTGTAATTTTGTTTAATGTTGGATTTGTATTAAAACATCTATAGTGCATCTGAAGTATGAAGTCCATCTTTAGTTAGCTCTATAAATAAGCCATGGAAAAACTGTTATTTAATTTTCTTAATTATAGTAGTATTTAATTTCAGCTAGATCAATTTAAAAAAAAACAAACATGAACCTTGTTAAAAAAGATCAGAAAAAAAATTAATTAGGAAATCTTTATTAATTTAAACTTGTGTAAACTTGTGAATATTTTTTCTTCTCTAGAGCTTTTCCTGCTATTCTTTATTAAGAAGTCCTCTAAAAAGTTCTAATTTTTTTTTTTTTTTTTACAAAGCTTATACCAATTCACTCTGTCTGTCTGTCTGGCCAAAAAGTTTGTACACGTTATTCCTTTGACACCTAATCTCAGATAAAGGTGAAATTTTGCACAATTATTTCTTTTACCTGACAACACAAGAATTAATTTAAAACAATTAACCAATTAGTTTAATTAACTGTTGGTAATAAATTATTTTGTTTGGTATAAGCTGAATTAGTCCCCTTTCTAGATTGTTGTCTGAGGCTTATTACAAATTTAATTACATGACTGATCCATTTAATTGATAAACATAATATAAGGTTTGTTTTTTTTAAAAGTATTTTTTTTGTATTTTGGTTTCATAATGTCAGCTTGATGTATTTTTGTATTGTCCACTAGAGCTCTTTTCAAGAATCTGTCGCTATTCAGTAAACCTTCTTCTATTGGAGCTTACAACATGCTGCCTCACAGTGGCTCCCATAATTGGAAGAAAAATTCTGACAGGTAAAACAAGTTACTATAAATGTAAAGTTTTTTGGCACACTGGTAAAAAAATTTTTCGGAAATCAATCAAATTGTTGTTTTGTTTGATTTTTCATGTTTCAGATGTTCCTTCAAAATTTAAGTGTTACATCCTAGCCCAAACCTCTCCCTGGATTGGGGGTGGGAGGAGGTTGAGGAAGGCAGGGTTTGAACATAGGACTATGAAGATAATAGTCTATAGCGCATACCATTAGACAGCCATTCTACTTTTAAGTCTTGTCCATCTGAAAGCAATGTTAAGCTGCAACTTAAAAGAATGTCTCAAATCTTTTGTGCAATAGAAGCTTGGAAGACTAGCTTGATCCTACTAGAATACCCTTATTTTTCAATTTCAATTCACACAATGTTTTATCAGCAATGAAGATTATGACTTCAAATTATGTAGGACAAATACATAACCACAACATATTGCTCTTTCTTTCATGTTTTAATGAAACAAAAAATGCATCAATTTTTAAAGTATAAACCATGAACCTTCCCCTATCCATTAGTCTTTCTTGCTTTCTTCCATCCATTTCTCAGTCTGCCATTTTTTCTTGATCTGTTCCTTGTAGGAAGGTCTTTTGTAGCCCTGAGGGCCTTGTGATATTGCCAGTTAAGGTTTGAGTTGTCTGACTGTGGTTAGCAGGTGTCTTGGGGCCCACTAGCTATTTCAATTCTGTTTTGAATTTACTCATTTGGGATGTGGTCTTTGTAGGTAAAACCTAGGATCTTGACTTTATGGCTTCTCTCTAATTTCATAATGACTTTTTTTTTGTCTGTTCTAGACAATTTTTTGGTGCTGGTTTTCTATTCAGTTTATACTAAATAAGGGGAAAGAATAACATGTTTATGTACATATTTTGTAATTAGACAATGCAATTTAGCTTGCCAGTTTAAAATCTTGTCCTAGCTCATTTAAATTAGTTGCACTAAAAACTAGTTCACCATGTAAAGAAGTGTCACCATTGTTAGGCACTTCTGTGCTGTGTATTATTTAGTCAAACGGAGGTAACACTCAAGTAATGAAATCCAATAACACAGGTGAAAGGCCAACAATACAAGTTACTTGCCGCTGATAGTGAAAGTGAATGTAAAACAAGAAGTTTAATAATGATGAAGAGAACAGTCGAATATTGTCAAGCTCAATCTCTACGTTCATATAAGCTGCTGCTCTCTAAAGCTGTCATAAGTAGTCTGTTTACTTTTTGTTATTCTTCCTCAAAACCTAGTCTCATTTTTACTTGTCCCATCATTGTCTCTGAGTCAAACCTTCCCCTATTTACAAAGTAAATAACTAATTCCTAATCATGCCATAACACACCATCAAATGATAAAAGAGCAATATAAAAAATTCTCCACTATTATATGTCTCTAATCACACTCGCATGCCAGATAGAAGAATCCCTAAAGACATCCTGTACGCTGAGCTAGCAGAGGGAGCCAGACCCAAGGGCCGCCCAAGACTACCTTACAGAGATGTCTGCAAGCAAGACATGAGAGCCATGGGCATTGACCAAAGAATGTGGGAGGAGATAGCCCAAGACCAGACAGCATGGAGACAGATTGTACGTGCTGGTACGAACTTTGCTGAATGCAAAAGAAATGAAGCTGCATTGGTTAAGAGAAAGAAAAAGAAAGCTGCCCTGTCAGTGAGCCTTAGGACAGATGAATATAAATGCTCGAACTGTGGCAAACTCTGCCGTTCTGCCCCGTCTCAAGACGAAACCAAAGCCAATGACTCATCTGGGCACATCCATTGTCTTACGAGACAGAAGGAGCCATATATATATATATATATATATATATATATATATATATATATATATATATATATATATATATATATAATCACACTTAAAATTGATTAAAGAAAAAATATTGAACTGCATTCTGAAATTTTATAAAATGACCATACAGTATATTTGTAGATTTGATAAAATTATAACAAAATTAAATTCATAATATACTGATATTTTAAAATAACAGCTAAAAAATCTAACATTTTAAATAGTATCTATTATTGCATTTTGTTTTGCAACATGTCCTTCTCCTAAAGAATTTCTTCATGTATTTATGTGCTGATTTAAGTTGTTCATTTTTTCTTGGTCCTTAGGTTTAAGATTTATCACAAACGACTAGACCGTATCGAGATTGATGGCCTGAACAGTGCCAAGTACAAAGTGGCTACTGTTGCTTTTTTTCCCATTTACACCTGGCTGACCATAGATATTGATGAGAATGAAGTCCTTGAAGTAAGTGGTAAAAGTCTTTTGTGTTGCATTCCATTTATACAGTAAATACAGTTGGCTACATCAATTTAAACTTGACTCTAGTACCTAAGTACAATTGAGGATTTTATCAGCCGAGCGAATCTTTGGGCTCAGAAAAAAAAAAAAATTAGATAGAATTTTTAGTAAATGTTTAAATTACAAGAATGAATAATCTTATTTTTGGATTGCAATACTCACACATCTATGTAAAAAAAAAAGACACATTAGTACAGTGGGAACAGTAAAAATGGAATGCATTATTTTTATTGTTATCAATTGGGGCAGGTAAAGTAAATACAGATGATGTAAAGCTTGTGTTTTGTGATCAATGAGGGCATAGCAAGGAAAGGGTTGCCTGAGTCAGCCAGGAAAACCAGTGACTTTACAAGAGTTTTAAGTTATTGATTAACATGCATGACTAGATTGACTTAGGGACATGGGTAGGGAGTAATCTTCTTCTTATTTGATGTAATGTCTGTATTTTATAAGATAAGAAGATGTAAAGGCTGTATTTTGTAATGGGGCAGATGATGTAAAGCTTATCTGTTTCTATGGCTTATGATTAATGGGGGAAATATGCAACTAGCACAACATCCAACTGCCTTTACTTCCTTAAAATATGTCATGCACCAATCTGATTTGGGTGGTCCTGAAAATCTTTAAGTTTTACACTTCAGTCTTCACATAGATTTGAACCTCGTTTAAAATTGAAATGCTTTACTACTCAGCTGCCAACCCCTTTACTCAACCACCTTTACTCAACCACCTTTCCCCTTTTCCATGTATCAGATGATAAAAAAAAAAGTCATCTGTTAAAAAATGGTATCATATAAACAGCAGAAAGACCTATTACCTTTAATCTCTTTAACAAATGTCAGGAACAAATCAAAGTCTTGTCACACTGTCATGTGATACAAAATGTAGATTGAAGACATTAAGATGTAGAGATTGTTCTAAATCCTTTTTAAAATTCTTTTTTAAACATTTAACCCTAATTTAACAATGGACCTTTGTGTTATTAAATACTCAGCTTTGGAACCAAGACTCCTAAGTTTTGTTTTTGTGTTTTCCCCAATAGCATTCATGTTATATTTGAACGTTTCTTGCTGACTTTGTTATTGATACATGCATATGTGTATATATATATTCATTAATGACTAAACCTCTAATACCTGTTCTATACACTTCCAGACAGTGCCTGAACACATGCGAATGGACCCCACATATACAGAAGATGACAGTACATGGATAATACCAACAATACCAGTATTGCCTGAATAGTATATCTTTCTGAATGTGCTGGCAATACCAGTATTGCCTGAATAGTGTATCCTTCTGGATGTGATGTCAATACCAGTATTCCCTGAACAGTTTATCTTTCTGGATGTGCTGGCAATACCAGTATAGCCTGAGTACTATATCTTATGTGCCACAGTTGGAGGTCTAACACTTTTTTCCCTCACTCAAGCCTGGAGCTTGCATTAGTTTTTTTTTTCACATCTGCTAATAGAAAAATGGATCTTTTGCTGTTGTCCTTTCAAACATGGCCATTCTAGATGAAAAAATTTTCTACTAGATCAATGTTCGGAATGAGCTGTTGAGTTTTTTGAACACTTGATTTTAGAAAGATTAAAAGTATGTGACATAGTACTTAACAGAAAAAACTCCTTTAAAGAGATTATGAAAACCAGTAAAAACACTTTAAAGCTAAAGGACAGTAAACAGATTTGAGCAAAAAAAAGGATATTAAAACAATAATGGCATCATGTACTCAAATGGACATATTGAATGTGACAGACATTAACCAAGATAGCTTTCTTCCTCAATTTTTTATCAATGTTAACAACTATATGGATGTTTGTGAAATGCCAACTGATGACCAAGTCTGATGACCTACATAACTTCAGCTCTGATTTAAGCCGATCTTTAAGCTGTATGAGTGTGTCTTGTTTCCTTGGCTTGATCATACTGAAGTGTGTGATCGCCAAAGATCAATGCACATGAGGCTTTTGGGCTTAGACTACGGGTAGACCTTAATTGTTTTAGTATATTGGCTGTTCTTAGGAACGAAGCATCAAGCTAAGCAGTTAATTTTATTTGCATTGTGATAATGTTATTAGAGTAAATTCATCTTGATATTATCTCATTTCCAAATCTATGTGTCATTCTGTCCATTAATCTTGCCTGTCCTGCATTTTATTGTTAGTTAGTTTTTTTTTAATCATATGATAAAAATAATAAAATATAAACATAATCAAGATTTTAAAAATATATAATAATAATAATTTAATTTACAGAGCTCTGTTAACAAACATAATGTATACTCAAGGCTCTGTAATATTTCAAACATAAACACAAGATAAATAACAAACTAATCTAACAAAAAATTTGAGCTAAATAAAAAAAAATATGGATTTTAGATGTTTTTACATTGATATTTTGGAAGTAATAACAAATATTACATTAGTCATGATATTTCTATAGCTGTATGCTTCATCATAAATGGTGCAATTTAGTGTACAATGGCACAGAAATCTCAAACATTATATTATTATTTAGAGTTAAATTTAAAGACAAATCATAATGTGATATGACTACAGAATTATGAGTGTGGCCTTGACTTTGTCATTTTCTTTAGAATGTTGCAGAATTCATTTTTTTTTAATTGATTATGAACACAATTATTTGTATGAATGTCTTATTTCTATTGATAGAAGTTTAAATTTTTTTCTATTTATATATTTGTATCAAATTACTGTATTGCAGTTATATTTTAAACTGTGAATATCATTTCATCATAATAGTTGTGAAACAGCAATGAAATCCTTGGAAACTAGTCTTTGATTGTTAATGTTGTAGTCAAAGACCAAGTCCAGTAGTAATTAATATTAAATGTATATAGGAGAATGTAATCACAAATAAATACATTTTACAAGGATGTTGAGACAGTATTACAACAGAAGTTTACACATGTGAGTGTTATTATACTTTTAGAAAGAAGGCTATGTGTTGTGTAACATGATACTTTAGCAAGAAGTTATTTGTGGTAACATATTATTGAAGAAGTTATGTAAAATCAATACTCCTGGAAATTTAAAGCATTGCTGTAGAAATGAAAAAGATATTCACCCTATTCCCTAAGTTTTGTTGAGCATTTGGGGCACCACATGTGATGTGTCAACTGTCTTTTGCCTTGAATAGAATCTCTTTCAATGTCCATTCTTTAATGCTGTCTTCTCATTGCTTTCTCTGCCTCCTGGTGCTGTTCCCTGAACCCTCAGGGCTGGCAAGAAAATTTAATTTTCTCCAACATGGCCCATATTTCTAATTGAAGGTAGACTAATTAACTTTAGTTAGAGTTGTCAGAAATTGTCGAGATTTGTTAAGCATATTATCAGTTATGTCAACTGCATATAATCAACAATAGATTTATCATTGCCTGACTCCAGTAGACATAGCATTTGAATCATCAGGTATGATCAGTAACAGATTCATCATAATTTTACAGTGTCTTTCTAAAGCAAGCTACGTTATGCAATTCATATTTAGACAAAACTTATTATTATTATTTTGTGTGTAATGTACTAAAAAAAACACTATTTCAATTCTAAAGTAGGCAACACTCTCTTTTTAAAAAATATATATGGGAACAACATTTTAAAAATGAAATTTAAATTGAGAAAGACATTTAGTTACCAATTATTAGGCCATTTGAATTTATGACTTATATAACCTGGATACTGTATAATCACAAATCATTTCAATTTTAGCACATAGTTTTTTGGGCCTCATTGGAGCTAAAAGGAACAATTTGTTTTTTTTTTCAAATATCCAGCATTGAACCTACAACTATTTTATATACTATAGTTAGTTACTATAAACATAACACATTTATTATTCAAATTATGCTACTACTTATCTTATAACATAGTTTATTTGTGAGGCACACTATTTGGCCTTTATTTATGTGCCTTTACTCTGTAATCAGGTCCATTGGTGTTTAATAAGTACAAGAACAAGTAAACAAAAATGAGGTACACCATTCAATGTATGTATACAATTACATTAACACCTATGAAAACTGTCCTGTGTTTCGTATGGAGACTGTCCCTTTTAACATTATGCATTTATAGTTATGTTTATTGTATTACATGGCTAAAACTTGAGTCCATAAGAATTGGACTAATGCAAGGTCCCATGAAACCCTATGGCCTCTGACAAAGTTTTTTTAAAGTGGTCAGGGCTGAAGAATTGACTCTCAAAGTTCATTCATGTTTTGTCAAATGTTTGACATGTTTCTGATGTTCCTTCAGATTTGAAGGTAATCATCTTCCTAGTCCAAACCGCCCGCAGGATGATGTGGGGTGGTAGTGGGCAGGGCATGAACACTGGCCCACCGAGACAACTGAACAACAGTCCAGCATGCATACAGCATGGCCATCTTTTAAATTTTTTTAAATGATAATATCACAAAATTTTTTGGTTGGAAAGGACAAACAAATTCTGGGGTTACTGAGAAGGCTGGTTAGTAGACTTCTGTAATACACTTGGCTTCTAAAACAAAATGTCTTAGAGTTAGAATTCCATGTAAGATGCAGATTTTTAAATTTTTTAATTTTCAGGATGCTCGTGTGTCCACCCATCATCAACTTGACATACATTTGAAACATTAATGTGGTTGTCATTGTTCTGGCCACATGACATCCTCATTAACCATTGGCCATAGAAATAAATGAGCTTTACATCATCTGTCCCCATAGATTTCGCTAGGTCTGAAAGGTGTACCTTTACATACTTTTTTAATGTATATATATATATTAGTATTTTATAGAAGAAATGGGTAAAAGAGGAAATGAACTTTTTTTTATGTTCATCATATCTTTAGTAAAAAGGAAACCCAAGTCTTTGATATATCATTGTGAGAACTTATTGTGTCTTGAAATGTTTTGTTTCTGATACAATGAGATTGTAAAATGCAGTGAAGAAAGAAAAAAATATTTTTGTTCGTGTATGTGCCATTGAAACTTGCAGATGAAGTTCATTGTTATCTTTGGTTGTGTACGTGTGTATGTGTGTGTGGCTGTCTCTGGGAGTCTGGTGCATCTTGCAGAATGAAAGGCGTCTGCTCTCTTCTGTAGATGACAGAAACATGGGCAGAAAACACTGTGACATGAAGACTTTTATTGCTGAGGCGTCATCTCAGCTTTAAGTCTGATCAGTGCCATGAAGACTTGACTTGCTGAGGTTTTATCTCAGCTTTAAGTCTGATTTTGTTAGGAAATAATGTGGAAATGCTTTTGATATGGTGTAGTCTTTTTACTTTGTTTTCTTTTCCCGTATAAGCAATTTTTGTTCTTTTTTTTTCCAATGTTGTCAACTTTTCAGAATAAGAACAATTGACCAAGCCCTCCTTGATTCCAATATTGCAGCTGCCTTTTTTTTTTTTGGCTTATATTTCTCTATATTACTCTTTTGCTACAATAATTTGATATATATATTTTGCAGTAAAAGCAGAGTGTGAAAATAGGTATATCTGTTAAGCTGACATATTCATATCAAATATAAAATACTGTGAAAACTGGTTTAATCCTATTTGTTAAAAAAGTTTTGTTCTTTAATAATGATATAATTAGGTACTTTTTGTCTAGATTTAGGGCCCTCCGGTTATAGGAGAGACTTAATCATAAAATACGGTCTCTGCCATGACCTAAGGAACATTTATGCCAAGTTTTATCAAGATTGTTTAGATGGTTTTGATTTGTACTTACATACATACTCTTTACATTGTGCTTTCTATTATAAGATATACTGGTATATATAATTTGTTTTTTATAGAAAATACAATGCTTATACAAATGTTTAAGGTTTGTATGTTTGTAAAATGGGTTACAGGTTTCTAAAATTTGTTAGGTTTGTATATTCGGTTGATAACTTAGTTCTATAGTGTTTGTGTATGCTGGTTGTGCACTACGTGTAAGCGAGGAGTTAAATTATTATTTATAATAATTAATCCTAGTGCGGTGGGGGATATAATGAATATTTTTGTTCACGTTTTGATTTACTGATATTTTGGTCTAAAAATATCGATGGTTAAGATTTCTAGAAATACAAATGGCCTATTTGTGACATGTAAGGAATGTTTTAAGCAATGGTGACAACAAAAATCTTTTGACGTCATCAAAATGTGAAGAGCCAACACGGCACCACAAAAAGCCTTGTACCGCTTGTTTATTCATATTCGGCCATTATATTTTTTAAAAACTCATTGCTTGTAAATTTAATAGGGTGTGTTATTTTTTTATGTATATCTGGGTTTGTTATTTTTCGGCACTTGTTAAAATGTGTGAAGACATGAAAGTCTATACAGTGTGGTTTATTCTAAATGATCTTATTTGTATTATTTTTTAATTGCTATAGGTATATCATGTATTATAAACATAACTGTACTCATCTCACAGATTAAACAAGTCCATCTCGTATTAGAGATGATAGTTACCCTTTTTTTTTTGTTTGATGTGTAAGATATTTATATTTTGTATTTCATTAATCTATTAAAAGCCATGTCAAGTAAATGTGACATCATTGTTGTTTTTTTTCCCAATGTGTATGGTCATTGGTCATCAGAGCTTAGAAATTCGATGTTTAGTAAGTCAATCATTTCAGATTTATTGGCCATGCCAATCTGAAGTGAGAGATCTTTTTTTGTTTCTTAAAGATGGCGTTTGTTGCCAGATAAGCTTTTACAAAAATAAATCCTATCTTACAATTTATATTTCCCGCTTAGATTGGAATTCGAAATCTTGAGCTGTTAAGTAAAGTAACAATTATACATAAAACACTAAACCATAATCTTCAAATACAAAAACAAAATCTAATAAATACTCAAAAAGACACAAAGAGAAAGTCACATTCCTCGTTCCATATGCTAGGACAAATTTGTACAAATACTCCTTCTTCCCTAGTGCTATTATTGCATGAAATGAGTTGCCTAATCTAGCCAGGAAAACCAGTGACTTGGCAGAATTTAAGTCATTGGTTAACATGCATGACACGTAGGACCTAATCATCTTTTTTTGAAGTAATGTTTGTATTTTATAAGATAAGTACTTTATTTGGGCCTACATCTAAATGTTTTTTATGCTATTTCTCCAACTTTCGTACGATAGACTTGATAACTCAGGTTTAATGACACATAATGATAATAATAAATGGCAATGTCTCCCATCCCGAAGATTAAGGATGAGTCCAGTGTTTCACAGACAGAACTTAATTACTTAAGGAGCTTATTTATATACAATAATAATTTGTATAATAATAATAAGTATACAATACTTAATTTGCACCGTTGTTAATGGCGCGACCTTAAACTGTATCGAATTAAAATATATTACAAGTGGACAACAATATTGTTACAACCATCTCTAATCCGTCAAACTTGATTTCTGTTAAAATTTTAAATATTAGAATAACAACTTTCCAGAACTACAAAAAAAAAAAAAAAAAAAAAAACTGTCCTCTCAATAGCAAGGTAAAAAAAATATTTTTAAAAAAATTATTGAGTGAAATTGTATCAACTATTTTGAGCCAAACTTGTCATGCATTTTCTAATAGATTTATAAATTTGTGTAACCAAGAGGTTTAATTAACATAATTCTGAACACTTAGCCAGCTGTACCAAATTGCTTAGACAGGTGGATAGTTTCGAGTTTTAAAACATGTAGGCAATTTAAAAAGTTCACTAAGGTAAGTAGCCTACATCGCGTAAACAAACTGAATGGTTCTCAAACATTTTTGACTTGGGACCCTTTATACAGTTTAAGCTAAGTGGAAAACTACATTATCATAGGTAACATAGGTTACAAATAAAAAAAAAACATTTTATTGTAGGAGTGTTTATTGAGTTTATAACTTTTGTTTAAAAAAAAAAATTAAAAATGTAGGCCTATTACTTGGATGAGGTTGGTGAGATTTTGTGAGTGTATTTATGTACGGCACAATGTTTCTAATTAACAACCACAAATCTCAACGAGCACAAATTTCTCGTCGGTTTCTTGTCGGTGTACTGAGACTCATTGTTGCAATACATTCACGATTCACCAAACAACAACAACAAGTGCTTTACCCATAATACTGGATATAAAATTGGAATCTGTTTTTAAACCGGATTTATGTATCCTTTTTCCAACATTGGTTTTAAGTTCCTCGTTTAAGGATATTTCAATGAGCTGATTCTGTAATAATATGGATTCATCTTTGATAGCGATCTGAGTTAAAGGGTTCACTACCCAGTCGGGAATATCCAAGTGAAGAATGCTTGCGAAACTTTGGTTTATGTCGTCATACCTGTACACAAAAGACATATTAAACAGTAATATGTGGTGATTTTTTTTTTAAATTATCCTATCAGATAAACTGGCTTTTAGTGAAGAAGTTATTTTATACAATTCTCTTTTACCTGAGGTCGTCTCAAAGACCACAGTTTGAGAACCTCTGGAATGTACGCTTTGATAAGAAAATATAAACTTCCGTTTCGAGGATTATAAATACTTTGTGTCCGGTCATAATAAATGGCTATCTGTCCATGAGTACATTAGCTGATACTCAGTGATAGCTGAGATGTATTTTCATTTATACAAATTTCAGTTATCCAAATTCAAGTTGGCGTCTATCATTCATGAACATTTTCAAAAGCGAGGCCCATAACTCTTTTAAATTATTTTTTGTTTGCATAAAATATGCGCATATTTTTTTGTATAGTAATTCCCCATGTACAGTGATAAACCAATGAGCCTAATGGACACTATTCATTTATTACATCACCTAATGCAGGTCCAAAACAGAGCATATAGTAATTCTTCGGAACATGCGGTCCATATTGCAGATGGTGCTAAAATTATATGTTTCATTGGCCAAAGGTCAACAAGTCAGCACAATTATTTTCCCTAAACTAAAGTCAGGTACCCATTAGACTTGGGTGCCCTAAAACCCCGAAATTTAAAATCCCAGTCTTCACCGAGATTTGAACTCAGGATCATAGGTTCGAAAGCCAAGCGCTTAACCACTAAGCCCCCGCAACCCCAGAGAATATAGTAAAAACTTTTTTTCCTCTGCCCCCATATCCCTTTCTAAAACTCATTTGTTTCAGATCATCAATAAAAATTATTGTTACTAGAAGGATGAGGTTTTGAATTTGGAAACTCATAAAAAAAAAGCAGACGATTACAAAACGAAACAAATTTAAAAAAAACTAAACTTTGAACATTTTCTCATCTCATTGTATTTTACGAAATATTGAAGATAAATGTTTGTATTAAAGAGAAAAAAAGAGACACAAATATTATTTTTATTATATATAAAATAAACAACAGTTGCACAGTTGAATTAAATGTGTGTTATATGTTGGTATGTTGTACTGTGTTCACAATCACGAGAACATTATCTTCATGTTTTTCACTACAGAACACTCAATAACCATTTCAAAGTTCCCACAACATATTAATTTTATTTTTTAAATTTTGGTTTCCATTTCAATACGGTAGTTGGAACGAAATCTACTATAACATTGAAGAAGCTTAATTATTACAAATTTTAATCAATAACAAACATTAAACAAGTCATCACAAGATTTCTTTACAATCTAAACGACAAACCAGTTGCCACGTTAGCAGAATTACTATTGAACTATCATAATCTTATGAAAGACATAGAATCTGAACCTTTTTTTTTTGTTTACCTCTAAAGAGAACAAACTTACAGCCAAGTCTTTTCGTAGGCTCAGATCGTTCTTAAATAAAACCCACATGTATTTCTCCATTTTCTACGTTAGAAACTAGGTATGTCTTCTTATCTAGATGATTTGTTACGTCAGATCAACAATATATCTTATGAACAAATGAATATTTAATCAATAGTTCACAATAAGTTAATCGGTGGGATTTCATACATCAGAAATACATCAGAAATGCATCAGAAATACATCAGAAAAACATAAGAAATGAACAAAGGGTGACTTCTAATGAACCAGGTCGTTCTGAAGTACTTATGAGAGCCTTAACCCATTACATTTCATGTACAGCGCTTGTAGTGCGGGAAAGACAGTAAATTGGGTGAATGGGTGGCAAGGATTGGACCAGCATATCCTTTGCAGACTGAATACAGGTTACCGTTAAGATGGATGGCGTGAAATTGTGAAAGACTTAGCATTGGGTACCTAAAGGGTTACGAAATAAAAGATGACCTGGTAAAAAAAAACAAAAGAAAAAACCATTTCCACCTGTGCCAGCACAGCATCTAATAAACAAAAAAATATTTTCTTCAAGCTAGTTGTCATCAGCGTGAATGGGGTGACAAAAGAAATGGCATTAGCACGTAGCCTGATTTAGTCTTTACTACGTGTGACACGCGCGTATTTTGGGGTACGCGAACGGATTACTTGGACTAACAAGTTTCATAGACTTGAACAACGAATCCCATACATTTATGTACATAAAAAAAGTTTTAGGCATAAAAAAATTAAGAAATTATTTTTTTTAAGAAAGCAAGTCCATGTCATGTAGTTCCATTGTATATGTTCCTCCTCCTATCCCCCTTTATCTAGCTTGTTCTCAGGATGACATTTACAAAACTTCCTATGCCGAACCTGTCATTCGGTCTGATCACTGCTAAGGTTTCTTTATGCACTATAGTCAGAAGTCTCAAGGGACCGGGTATAGCTCGAGGGCCGTAGGTTGTGCATCACTGACATACATATTTTGGTTAAGATTCGCTCTACTGTTAATGTAGTCAAAAATCTTCTTGGTGGTTTGTATTGGAGATTCGGTCACGTTAATAATAGAAAAGGTGATTCGCAAAAGTTTACAAAAAAAAAATAACATAATGTACAGTTGAATATGGACTTAGCAGCCAGAAATCTACTTTAAAAAAAACAACTAAATGTGGACCACACAACATAGAACAATTTATATCCATGAATAAATATAGACATTCTAACATCTGGTATTTGACACCAATATGAATGATCTAAAATCAAGAAACTCATGCAGCGATAAACAGTCTGCATTAATTGACATAACAGAATTATAGACATATTTAACTTTGCAAAATATGAAATAGAAACTCATGTATGCGTCATTTTATAAAAGAAAACCAGAAGATTTATAAGATAAGATGACAGATAAATAACAATGTACGCAAATTGACGCCTAATTTGTTGAACATTTCTTAGCTATTCCGCTATTCGATTAATATGATTAAATTTTAGACTATAAAGGTTTGTGATTGAAACACTTACAAGAAAAACATTAAAAATACTTTTTTTTTAAAAGATAATTCCTCCTTTAAGCAACTTATTGAGCGATTATTTTTCTATTAAAAATTAATAATGTTAGATTTAAAAACATTTTTACCCACCACCCCTTTTTAACCCTTCTCCCCGTGAAAGAATCCTGGTTAAGTGAATGTATAGATATAGTACACCTTTTAATATTCCAATGACTCAGAAGACAATGCGCACAATTTTCCTCAAACTTTTAAATCAATAAAGCCTTACAATCACCGAACGCGATAGTCATTTCAAAACCGATGAAGGATCTAGACCTACATTTAGCCTGTAGCCAAATTTACATTTATTTGTTTTTACTTTGAAAAATTATAACGATCAAACTAGAGTTTTACCCACGTGGCCAACGAGCTAATAATTCTTTTCTCAGCGATATACATCAACTGTTACATTTCTAGGAAAATAGTTAGAGCCATTTTTGAGATATGCTCTCCGCCCACCCACCCAGGTTCCATTCCTTAGCAGAATGCTAAGATCAATATCGCTCGGTGACAATTGATGATTGTCTATTGTTACCTCATCAGTTTGTTTCATTAAACACTATTCCTAGATCTAAATTTCATCTTGATCGGCATTTGAAAGGATATGGATTTTTTTTTTAAATGTTGGCTAGGCAAATAGGCAAGACTTAAACTAATTAGCTAACATTAATTAATTATAGATACGTGTCTCTAACTAAATTCGCTCAGAAGTAAAGCTTGCTCCTTTGTCATGTCTTTGTCATTGCACCGGTCCCCAGAGCAGAAGCAGGTGATGCTGTTGTCTTGGAGTCTACGGCATCCATTGGCGGGAACATTGAAAGGGAAGTAATAGTTGTTGGAGCAACTTCGTTTCACGTCTGACAAAACAAAAAAATGAGGTCAACAATTTACGGTTGAAACGTCATTAATAGTAAATGGCATAAACTAAAGGAATGGGCTCTAAACTTAGATCTAATCGTTTGGGCTAAATAGTGAAATGGTATTAAATTGTAAGAAAGAGAGAGAGAGAGAGAGAAAGGGAGAGAACGATAAAGATATTTCGTGACAGGGCTCTCTATTTACAGCAGTATAAACAGAGTAGGTGTCCAGAGACTTCCACTTTAAAAAGACTATCGGCTAATAAAAAATTTGACTTTTTAAATATATGCAATCAACATATTCAATGGGCCCTTAAAGTAGATATCATTCAGAGACGCAGAAGATGGATAGGTCACACCCTTCGCAAGCCTGCATCCAATACAACAAGGCAAGCCCCAACCTGGAACTCCCAAGGATAGAGGAAGTGGGGACGGCCCAGGAATACATGGCGCAGTGATTTGGAAGCAGATGCCTAGCAGATGGGCAAGATTTGGGGACAGTTGGAGAGACTCGACCAGAACCGAGACGCCTGGAGGAAGCTGGTTGGTGGCCTATGCCCCGGAAGAGACCACAGGCAGAGATGAGATAATCAATATAAAAATAAGGAAAATGTGATTGAATATAGATTTACTAGTAGTCTAATGGGCTCATTCCCTAGAATTATTGAAATGCTGCATCAATAAAGTCTTTTAAAAGAGGGTAAGGGACGTCATAAAAATTCTGGAAAGAGATTCCACTTAGGTACCTAAATCAAGTCCTCTAACTAGACCAATTAGCTTTTATGGTTCTGTGTAATAAATATAATTACGTACACGCATATATTTATTTATGCCCTTGGGACATTTTGATATGTCTTCTGACACTGTTCGTCTTCAACTTATGGAAGAGACTTGTTTACAGGCTTTTTACAACGCCAAGAACTAAAGATTTTTTAAAAGAGACGTACCTCCGAGTGGCCACCTTGTCACTGTCATAATGCATGGGCCATTGCATCGGATCGTTTGTTTCGCCCAGTCTTGCAGTTTACCGCTTGTTGGGCAGGCCTTATTCTGCCAGTAGCCATAGGCTCCACTATTGCATTCGTAGCACTCGAACGGTGGAATTGACGGAATTGAAGCTGTTGCTGCTTTCGTTGTGGAGGCGGTTGTTTGTTCCGGTGTGATAGTCGTAGGCTCTGCTGGAAGTGTCGTTTCTTCTAAGATAGTTGTCGATTCTTCTTGGAGAGTTGTCAGTTCTTCAGTTGTGACGGATTTTTCTGTGGTTGATTGTTCAGTGGTACTTGTTGATTGCTCAGTGGTACTTGTTGATAGCCCAACAGTACTTGTTGATAGCTCAATGGTACTTGTTGATTGCTCAGTGGTACTTGTTGATTGTTCAATGGTACTTGTTGATTGTTCAGAAGTAATTGTCGATTGTTCAGTAGTACTTGTTGATAGCTCAACGGTACTTGTTGATTGCTCAGTGGTACTTGTTGATTGTTCAGTGGTCATTGATTCTTGTGTGCTATTAGCCCACTGTTCTGATGTAATGTTTGCGTCGGTTAGAATAGTAGCTGATTGCTCTGTGGTTATTGTAGGTTGATCTGCAGGTGTAGTTGATATTTCTGTTGTATTAGTTAACTCTTCTGATGTAACAGAAGATTCATTGGTTGTATTCATAATGTCTGTTTCTGCTGTGGTTGAGTTTTGTGTCCACTGTAATACTTCTTCTGAGACAGTGGTTGACTCGTATGTAATATTTGTTAACTGACCAGGAGTTTTGGTTGATTCTTCTGTAGCATCAGTTAACTGTTCATTTGTGCTATTTGAAGCTTGCTCAACACTCGTGGTTGATTCATATGTTGTATTTATCAACTGTTCTGATTCTTCTGTAATATTTGAAGAGTTTTCAAGTGTAGTGGTTGATTCTTCTGTAATATTTGAAGAGCTTTCAGACGTTGTGGTTGATTCTTCTGTAATATTTGAAGAGTTTTCAAATGTAGTGGTTGATTCTTCTGTAATATTTGAAAAGTTTTCAGACGCAGTGGTTGATTCTTCTGTAATTTTTGAAGAGCTTTCAGACGTAGTCGTTGATTCTTCTGTAATATTTGAAGAGTTTTCAGATGTAGTGGTTGATTCTTCTGTAATATTTGAAGAGCTTTCAGATGTAGTGGTTGATTCTTCTGTAGTATTTGAAAAGAAAAAGTTTTCAGTTGTAGTGAATGGTGCATCTGTGACATTTTTTAATTCTTCAGAAGTTGTGACTGATTCTTCGGTTATATTTGTCAACCATGGGGTTGATTCCGTAGTGCTACTCTCCCATTTATCTGAACTAGAAGTCATGTCGTCTGAGTTATTTGCCAGATTTGTAGTTATTGGTCCCTCAAATACATTAGTCGTGAGCTGTTCAGATGTAGTTGATTCTTCTGTGCTATTTGTCAAGGGCTCTGATGTAGTGATGGAATCGTCAGTATTATTTATAAAATGTTCTAAATTTTTTGTTGTATTGGCCAACTGGTCTGAAGCAGTCGTTGTTTCTTCTGTGGTGTAAGTCGATTGATCAGAAGTAGGGGTTGTGTTTTCAAAGACATTTGTTGTTAACTCTTCAGCTGTAGTGATTGACTCGACTGATGTATTTACCAAGTGTTCAAAAGCAGTTGTTGATTCTTCTGTGGTATTTGTCAGTTGATCAAAGGTAGTGTTACTTTCCTCTGTTGTATTTGTCAAGTGTTCAGATGTAGTGATCGGTGCCTCAAAGACCTCAGTAAACTGTGTTGATGTAGTAGTGTATATCTCTGTAGTATTATTTAAATGTTCATAAATATTGGTTGATTCTCCTGTTGAACTAATTAAATGTTCAGAAGTAGGTGTTGAAGTGTCTGAGGTATTAGTGAACTGTTCTGGTGTACTGAAAGATTTTTCTGTAGTATTCGTCAGCTGCTCAGAAGTAGTGGTAGGCTCTTCAGTCATGTCTGTTAACTGTTCAGAAGTAGTGGTTAATACTTCATTAGTGTTTGTCAAGTGTTCAGATGTACTAAATGATTCCTCCTCAGTTGTATTTTTAAACTGCTCTAACGTAGTGTTAACCTCCTCTGTTGTATTTCTAAAGTGATCTGGAGTAGCATTAGATTCTTTGGTCGAATTCACAAAAGGCACATTTGTTGATACCTCGGCAGTTTTAGTTTCTTCTGTAGTGGTAATAATAACAGACGTTGTGGTTGTAGTCGTGTCTGGCGTTTTGATGGTAGTGGTTGTAGTGTCTGGACACACTAATGTTTTATAGGGTTTAAACATCCTCTCCAGGGCATTCAACAAATCTACGTCAGCATGCGCGGCACAAGAAGTATTCGCTGCCTGGACCAAACAAGCTGTGTACCCGTCAGGCAACCTGTAGGGCAGAAGACATAGGCGTATATTTAGATATAGTCATATACATAGACACAAATGTAAATTTAGACATATATGTTTATTTAGACTTAGGTGTATATTTGGAAATATGTATACATTTAAACATAGGCGTGTATTAAGACTAAGAAATAGGTGTATACTTAGACGTAGGCGTATATTAAGACGTAGGTGTATATATAGACATATTCATCTGTAAATTAGTTTCTATTTTGTAAGGATTGAAGATCAAACGGAGTTTAGAGTTTTTTCTGGAACTAAAAGAACATCTTCCCCAGAATCAGGTCAATTTAACTACACATGATTTTCACAGCAAGCAGTCGTATTTAAAATGTACATTACATTTGTGGAACTCTTATTAAAGAAACGCTGAGAAGTCTTGACAGAACACAAAAGCGAAAACATATGATTAGCTTTAAGTAAATAACTAGATATGCAAATTTATTTAACCATATCAAAACCAAGGGATTACGAGTTCATGAAGAATAAATAAAATAAGAATTCACACTGCCGGAAAGAGCGGAGTAATTTCCACTTTAACAGTCAAAACAGAAAAGTAGTATTTGAATCAATCCTAATTAGCACAAAACCAGGTTAAAATAAGTGAGAAAAAAAGTTTTGAATATGATATCAATGACTGCTCTGGCTTATCGTACGCCGACTTATTAGGAACCAATAAAGGAGTTCACCCCTTCCGAGCAGAGTATGGTAGGCCTACAGTGATAGAATACAATTTAGCGACGCTGGAGCGTGGTTGTGCTACCATTGGGAGTAGCACTGGCATATATATATATATATATATATATATATATATATATATATATATATATATATATATATATATATATATATATATATATATATATATATATATATATATATATATCAGACATACCATTGTAGATCATTTGAGTAATATTAAGGCAGTGCTACAATACTAACGTGCATAAATCTGCTTCGTGGACTACTTTTGGTATCACTGCGCTGCACTGTCCAATTTTCAGAGCGAAACCGTAGTTTCTCAGACATGGTAGAACATTAATGAACTCTGCGAACAAATAAATAACAAATATATCCATAAATAAGGTTTTATTTTATTTTTGTGGCAAAGTTTTAGTTTACACAAATAAACGTGTGGCATACAAATGTAACAGAAAGGTGTAGCAGACGTGTAACAATCTTCAAACTTACGGTCATATCCTTCCGGTGAACACAAAAACTGGAAGAATCCGTCGAACATGTCAAAGATAACAGTGGACAGAACTGGACACCCAGCAAGGTGAGGCTTTGAGCAATAATGGTATTTAACATAAGCCCTGGAGAGTAGAGTAAACAATGTTTGAACGTAAATGTATCGAATAGTTCTAAAAATCATGATCTGAAAATCATAGGATTGTAATTTATTTTTACTTTACAAAGCTTAGGGTCTACATATCAAGTCACTCTGTGTTCCTGGAACAAATCTTGTACATGCTATTCCTCCCACTCCTTATTCTCGGATCAAGTTGAAACTTTGCACAATTACTCATTGTTGATGACAACATATGAATGAATTTTTAAAAATTGATTAATTGTGGTAATTAATTAATTTTGTTTAAATTGAAAAGGAATATATATTTTGCAGTATTGAGATATATGGCAATAATTGAGTGTTTATTTCCCTTATTTAAGCTTTTACCTCTCTCTCTCTCTCTTCCCCTCTCTCTCTCTCTCTCTCTCTCTCTCTCTCTCTCTATATATATATATATATATATATATATATATATATATATAGTGGTTTTTTTTACAATATAGGTGCCGGTACTCAATGATTAGGTGCTGGTATTCAATGATGGATTGCTTAACTTTTAACTACTAATAAATTAATAATAAATGTTAAAAAACAAGAAAAGTAATAATTTTCCTCCCACATTGAAAAAGTTAAAAAATGTGCCGGTACATTAAAAAGAATGTCAAAATAAGACATTACTCGTAGTCAAAATGTAAAGCTTTTACCAAAAATGTACATTTTATTTACATTCTCGATAGTTAGTAGGCCTATTATTATTTGACAGTACTCACTCGCAAAACGATCCTTGCAAATCTCTGGGGTAGTAAATGAAGTTTGGACTTAATAGAATGCTGAAGACGTCCAGCGTTGCTGTTTGTAAACATTTGCTTGCTTCGAACAGAGTAGTGCATTCTGGGAGTTTTCAAGGAAATATTAAGTCACATGTAAAATTATATACGAATAACAGAAATACTTATCTAGATAACTTTTCAAAACTAGCTAGTCCTATGCTTTCTCTCAAATATATGTACAGGAGAGATGTATCATTTTAGTTTTAAGCACTGATTTGAACAGCATCGCTTTAAAACGTCATAGAGAAGATCTGTCCAACCAATGTAGCCCTTTTAGTTAAGAAAAATGGCCAGGTTTCAAGCGTGATTGCTAACATTCTTGTCTTACCTAATTTCTGTTGCCTGGTTTCCTGCAGATTGTCCACGACCATCTCAGCAGTGGTGTTGAGGCCTTCAAACAGTTGGACCATGTTGTCCAAGAGAGTCGTCTGAGTAGGCGAGATGACCGCTGCCCAGCCTGGCACAAAAGACATGGATGAATCAGAAACAGCTTATGCCTAAACCGTTTAAAAATTAAAAAAAATGCTAAGAATAATTCCCCACGTTTATCTACACCATACTACGATTTGAATTGAAATTTACACACACCCTTCTATTTGGAATTGTTTACTTTACGAATAGTTTGTTTACCTACAACTACGTATCATAGCCAGTGCATAAAGTATGGACCTGAAGGACTGCTCTAAATTCACATATCTATATGCAAAACTTCACATATCTATATGGATAATAAACTTATTAGGACAACATCTTGAGGCTCTGCAGTTTTAATTTCTAAGAATCTTGCAAAAGACCGTCGATTTCAAAAATGTTCCCTATTTTCTGTTGGTAGCTAGATGTCAGAATTGTAGACCTACGATTTTAGGTTACAAGTTCATTGACATTAAAATGAAATAAAAGGTTTATTTCTAGCTTGTATATAAGAAAATAATGTATAGATGCTACATATCTTACAGCAGCTCTAGAATGGATTATTAGTAATGAAAGAAAATGGGAAATAATATTTTCTTACATACAAAATATAACATTTCAGGGCTGCCGTTTTGTCTGCAACTTATAAGACGATGTATAGATCATTCGTTCTCTTCTCTTATCTTATATCTAACAGACGTTAGTTCAAACAAGAAGATAATTACGAAGTGTCTCTAAGTTTAGTGATTTTACTGTAATCAAATTCATTGTCTCGGCACAAAGCTTTACATTAGAAACTACACGAAAAGCAAGTTAAAGTTTTTCCTCGCAACAGCGGAGTCCGAAAAGACTTTTATGAAATCCTACGTAGTTCCCATGACGCCAGCACAAAGTCTAATATTAAAACACGCAACTATTTCCAGAGCTATATGTGTATTTCTTTTTATTAGTTTGAGAACACCTTATCTTTTCCCCATATTACGAAATGTTAATTATGTGGTATTTATTTCATAAGGTGTGTCTTCCAACTAGTATCTTTAAAAAAAAAATTGAATATACAAATGAACTCGTGTCACATCCTCAACAGTTCAACCGTTGCAGACGTGAAGTGTGACAGGATAACAACAACGGAACAAACCACGTGGAAATGAAACTTTTAAATGTACTGCATCAAAATGCTGTGAATACATTAAGAGTACTCTGAGTACTCCTTTAAGATGAAGAAATTCGCTTACTTCTGGGCGTGACTTACTTCACATTTGCTTTACAAATCACTGGCACAGTCTACAACTATGGCTCTAAAACACTTTATCTACTACAGATGTAAAGATCATCATCATCAAACTCCATTCATTTGAGTGAGGGCTTGAGAGGCTCAAATCCTCTCTTGCAAAAGCCCTGGGCAGAAACCCTGCTGTTTTGCGTAGTGCATACATGTCACCATACATGTCGAGAATTTCTGGTTTCCCAGAGCTGCCGAGACGGAGATCAGCAAGTCTGGGCCAGTCGAAAAACTGCGGGGGTACCGTGAATCAAAAAATGCAAAGATATAAATCTATACCTTTAATTAAATAAATAATGATGCAATCATTCAATGCAATGGAAGTGCTGATTAAAAGTATATGGCATCTGATGACAGAGTGTTATGTGGACATCCCAAAGCCAATGACTCTTTAGTTTAATATCAATGAATTTGGTCACTTTTTCAAAAAATCTATTTAATGTGTACATTCTAATACTATCTTATTCAATCCATGGAATAATTAAAACAACATAAAATAATTAACTATTCAAAACTATCAGCCATCCTCTATATGCACTATCAGGATGTAGATACATTAAAGAGAAATGTATTTTGTTTTACTGTAGTCCCTATAGTCGTGTTCACTGTGACATTTTCTGAGAGCTGTGACATGTCTGCACCAGTCCGCCTTAAGATAATTAATGACAATTTTGTGAGGAAGATTCAGGCTAACCTGTATAAGGTCAGTTGTCATCAACACTCAGCTTGTTATCACAGTAATGTAGGCCTACGTTTTAATATTACTCAACTGCCAACAATCATATTTCATTGTATCGTTGTTGTTGTTTTACAAAGCTTATATCAACTCACTCTGTCTGTCTGTCTGTCTGTCTGGTAAACGTTTGTACACGTTAGTCATTCAGCACCAAATCTCGAATCAAGCTGAAATTTTGCACACTTATTTCTTTTACCTAATAATACAAGAATCAAAAAAAAAAATTAACCAATTGGTTAATTAACTGTTGGTAACAAATAATTTTGTTTGGTATCTCAAACAAGAGAAAGAAATTGTAATTGACTGAAGTGGTGATATAGGTCGTCTGAGTCCTAGTGAGCACAAACCTGATAAATAGGTCAAGACTATAGAAACAATAGATAACTTTACGATCTTCCATGTTAATAAGTTCTCCACTAGCAGAGTGGTTACCGTGTTGGCTTGACATGTTTGTGAAGCTGGAGACTTGAGTCCCCACTTTTTTTATTTTTATAAATGTTTTTTTTTACTGCTATTCTAGATACATTACAAATTTAACTACTGATCCAAACTAATTGATACAAGTAAACTTAATATAAGCTTTTTTTTGTTGTGTTATGTAAATATTTTTTTTTTATTGTTTTAACTTTATGAGATTATGGTTAATAATTATGCCGAATTGTTCATGCGTGTCAATAAACTATAGTATTCTACTGTCTTTTACAAATAATTACAATAACAATTCTATTGTATGTATATAGCACTGTTCAAAAAACGTAAAATAAGCTAAAGTCACTATGATTATATAACAAACATATACGAGATAGTCGAAATATCAAACCAATCTAAACAGCTTTTGAACCTAACGGTCTTAATCCATCCCTGTTTTTGTTTAGCACAATTTCGTGTTTTCAGCTTTCTCACGACGCTATGATCCTATCACTTTCTCACTACACTATGATCCTATCACTTTCTCACTACACTATGATCCTATCACTTTCTCACTACACTATGATCCTATCACTTTCTCACTACACTATGATCCTATCACTTTTTCACTACGCTATGATCCTATCACTTTCTCACTACACTATGATCCTATCACTTTCTCACTACACTATGATCCTATCACTTTCTCACTACACTATGATCCTATCACTTTTTCACGACGCTATGATCCTATCACTTTCTCACTACACTATGATCCTATCACTTTCTCACTACACTATGATCCTATCACTTTTTCACGACGCTATGATCCTATCACTTTCTCACTACACTATGATCCTATCACTTTCTCACTACACTATGATCCTATCACTTTTTCACTACGCTATGATCCTATCACTTTCTCACTACACTATGATCCTATCACTTTCTCACTACACTATGATCCTATCACTTTTTCACTACGCTATGATCCTATCACTTTCTCACGACGCTATGATCCTATCACTTTCTCACTACACTATGATCCTATCACTTTCTCACTACACTATGATCCTATCACTTTTTCACTACGCTATGATCCTATCACTTTCTCACTACACTATGATCCTATCACTTTTTCACTACGTTATGATCCTAACACTTTTTCACTACGCTATAATCCTATCACTTTTTCACTACGCTATGATCCTATCACTTTCTCACTACACTATGATCCTATCACTTTTTCACTACGCTATAATCCTATCACTTTCTAACAACGCTATAATCCTATCACTTTCTCACTACGCTATGATCCTATCACTTTCTCACTACGCTATAATCCTATCACCTTTTCACTACGCTATGATCCTATCACTTTCTCATTACGCTATGATCCTATCACTTTCTCACTACACTATAATCCTATCACTTCTCTAGGAAAATGGGGTGGTGGGGTGGAGAAAGAAGGTGGCAGGTATCTGGGTGCATGCATTTTATACTTTTTTTTTAAAAGTTGTACCACTTGATTCGAACCTGAGGGCCCAAGCCCTTCAAGCAAATACACTAGCCACTGTGTCAGCGAAGTGCTTACGAAAATAGAAGTTAAATATAGTCATCTATTGTTAGTTTCAAACTTATAAGCGGCGACCTAAGTGTAAAGGGGACTAATTCAACTTATACCACCACATCTGTCAAGTACAAATTCTTACCCTTGTTCGATACAAAAACAAAACAGCTAATTCCAAATAGTTAATTAATTAATTGGTTTTAATCTTTAAAATTGATTCTTGTTTTGTTAGGTACAAGGATTTTTTAAATTTTAATAAATATCCCCAAAAACATTCCTTTATCAAAACTGGTCTGATATCGTTCTAGAAAAAGTCAACAATGACCCTGGATGGTGTAATATTATTCTAGAAAAAGTCAACAACGACCCTGGATAGAGTAATATTATTCTAGAAAAAGTAAAAAAAAAAAAAAAAAAAAATGGTGTAATATTATTCTATAATTTTTTTTTTGATATGCTACAATAAAAAAAAAGTTATATCTATTATGTATGGCAGTGCTGAAGAGCTGAAAAAATAGCATGCTTTTTATTCTTGTCGCAAACTGAAAAAGAGAAGGGTGGCTAGAATGGGACTAAGAATATATATATACCTATACATGCATATTTATTTATTTAAATACTATATAACAGAAATCCTAAGATATTGTATACTCACCAGGTAGACCCAAGGTTAGGGAAAGCAATGAAAGCGTAACAAACATCATATTCAATTATTAACTTTATCCTCAATAGAACTGTTTTATTTCAATAGAATAAAAAATACAGTTAGTTTTCTCGGTTATGTACCGCAGACGGTATTGTGCAATATGATCCTGCTCTATATTGTCAACGTAATGGACTTAGGAATGGTTTGTCATTTTAATGATCCGTTTGGGCTTTTAAATACTTTACCCCGCCTCCAGATTAGCCAATGACAAGACAGTTGCGCGTGACGCATTTCCCTAATGTTATTTATAGACTGACCTCCAAAACAAAACAAAAAATAAATAAAATCCGTAAATGCTGTTGTTAGAAAGTCTACTTTATTGTTATTTGTTTTTATAAGGCTTTCGTTTTTTTTTTCCTACACATGGTCGATAGGCTTATATCCAAGTGACAAATATATCTGTCTGGCGGATTTGACCAAAAAAAAAAAGACAAACAATTAGGTCTACTTTATAGCGTAGGTATACTTCTTTTTTGAAGTAACGTCTGTATTATATAAGATAAGGTAGATTCATGAGATAATCACCTACACATTACAGAGCTTTCTTTTAAGCAGCGGTTTTATTTTATTTTTAAATATCATTTTTATATATGCGGTTTCATTAAAACGTTTTGATGAGGGCCGAAATTGATAATTATTATTTATTAATGTGAGGTCAAAGGTTATATAAAATAAAATGGTTTGATTAGTTTAGCCTTTTTTTTCCCCTCTTTTCTATTCCTTTTCGTTCTTTTGCTTCTATATTCTTACTTTCTTTTTTTTTCTTTCTTGTAGAAATGTATCGCTTTAGATTTGTCAAGTTAAAAAAATTAGTAAAATGAAAACCCTAGCTGCTAGATCTATTTAGCATTCTTTCTAACATAGTCCTAACTACTGACATACTCTTCTCGTAAAAAAAATAATTTGGAAGAGGGGCCTCGCAAGCATCCATTAAATTGGGGGCCGCAATTAGTAAGGCCGGCCCTGGTGGAGAAACTGAAGCTGGTTGAGTTACATTGGTAAGTTGCCAACAATGGTGCATCCATGAGCCATGTGTTTTCAGTTGTGTCTGGTAAGAAGTAAAAACACACAGCATCTTAGTCACGAAACAAAATTGTATTTATTTATTTTAATACACATTTTTAATAAATATAAAAAAAAACTTAAGCTCGCTAGTCCTTAAAATACACCATGTGGGTTTGTGTGTGTGCGTGTGTTTGTGTGTGTGTCACTGGCGGATCCAGGGGGGGGGGCGGTAGGGGCGATCGCCCCCCCCCACTCGGCCGACCCCCCCCCCCCTCCCGAAGGGGGGGGGGGCGGACGAATTATAGTATAGAATTCACACAATTTGTATGCGAATTTATTACTTATATTAATAATATATACTAATTATTTATATTTCAACCTATTTTTAGATTATTTCGCCCCCCCCTTCTAGTATTTTGGCCGATTTGGTAGGGTCGGGAGGGGGCGATGGCATCAATCCGCCCCCCCTCCACCATAAACTTTCGAGTGGGGAGGGCGGTCTTATTTATTTCTAGAAATCACAGTTTGCTAACAGAATCAATTAAATATCTATATGATTAAAACTTATTGTTGGTATTTTAACCGGTCTTTATATAATTTCGTTCACCTGTTGGCCGATTGGAAGGGGAAGAGCGAATACCTCCACTGCCCTTCCCATCTAAACCCTTTGAGTGGGGGGGGGGGGCGGTCCTACTTTTATGGAGAAATCATAGTATGTGAACAAAATTAGTCGAATATCTATATAATATAAACAGGTGGAAGTGCGATACATGCAATCCCCTTCCCCCCATCGGACAAATCAATACTTTTTCTTTTTGTATTATAGTAAGAAATTACAAAATTTAAAAAATCTGTCAATAATAATTTATATATGCTTTAAAGTAAATTCTTATATCGAGTCGCCCAACTCCTATTCTTTAATGCAAAATGCAATCATTAGCAGAAATTATAAAAAGGAGCGAGGATTAATCGTTTTCATTTTACCGCCCTTCCCCTTTCCAGACAGAGTTTGTGTAATTTGACATGAATTTATCATAACTATTTTAAGAAAGACTTTGCTTTGGAAAAGTTATAATTCAAACAAAATTTTTCAATATAACAGTCACGGTTGAGATGAGTTCAAAAGCCAGATAATCTTTTCCTAGTCGACTTTTTCCAACATTTACTCTATCTCAAATTTTTCTAGTTAAATAAATTTAGGACTATAACTCACAATTTATGCTAGAATTTTATTGAATATTATTAATCGAATATTTTTTTTTTCGGCGGCGATCCTCAAAACCTTAATCTAAATATGTGGGGTATCTAATCTTTTCAAAGAACAAATCAGTTGTATTTGCAATGTATTAAAGGACTATAAATTCATATTAGAATATTTTTCTAATTATTCAAAACGCACTTTATAATAGAATGAATAATGAGCTGTAGGTCAGTAGAATGCTTTACTGCAGTGAAGAATGCCAGAAAATGCTTTTAGCGTCGTGGCTTCGAACCGAGCCTCACTGATGAATAATAAGCTGTAGATGTCAGGAGAATGCGTTTCTGCAGTGAAGAATGCAAGAAAACGCTTTTGGAGTCGGGGCTTCGCCCCGAACCCCACTAACTCATAATGAGCTGTAGATGTCAGAAGAATGCGTTTCAGCCGTGAAAAATGCAAGAAAACGCTTTTGGCGTCTGGGCTTCGCCCCGAATCCCACAGATAAATAATGAGCTGTAGATGTCAGGAGAATGCGTTTCTGCAGTAAGGAATGCAAGAAAACGCTTTTGGAGTCGGGGCTTCGCCCCGAACCCCACTAATAAATAATGAGCTGTAGATGTCAGAAGAATGCGTTTCAGCCGTGAAAAATACAAGAACACGCTTTTGGCGTCGGGGCTTCGCCCCGAACACCACTAATAGGTAATGAGCTGTACATGTCAGGAGAATGCGTTTCAGACGTGAATAATGCAAGAAAACGCTTTTGGCGTCGGATAAATAATGAGCTGTAGATGTCAGGAGGATGTGTTTCTGCAGTGAAAAATGCAAGACAACGCTTTTGGCGTCGGGGCTTCGCCCCGAACACCACTAATAAATAATGAGCTGTAGATGTCAGAAGAATGCGTTTCAGCCGTGAAAAAATACAAGAAAACGCTTTTGGCGTCGGGGCTTCGCCCCGAACACCACTAATAGGTAATGAGCTGTACATGTCAGGAGAATGCGTTTCAGCCGTGAATAATGCAAGAAAACGCTTTTGGCGTCGGGGCTTCGCCCCGAATCCCACTGATAAATAATGAGCTGTAGATGTCAGGAGGATGTGTTTCTGCAGTGAAAAATGCAAGACAACGCTTTTGGCGTCTGGGCTTCGCCCCGAACACCACTAATAAGTAATGAGCTGTACATGTCAGGAGAATGCGTTTCAGCCGTGAATAATGCAAGAAAACGCTTTAGGCGTCGGGGCTTCGCCCCGAACCCCACTGATAAATAATGAGCTGTAGATGTCAGAAGAATGCTTTTCTGCAGAGAAAATTGCAAGAAAACGCTTTTGGGCGTCGGGGCTTCGCCCCGAACCCCACTGAAGAAGCTTAAAGCGCTCTCCCAGACCCCCAAGCTTGCAAGAGAAAGACTGTTTTTTTTTTTTCGCCGAAGATTGAGAAACAGTCTTATTTTATTCTCATATATCGAATATATATTTTTACATATTTATGCTGTACGCACGTTTATGCATAGGGTTAGGGTTTACTGGGCGTTAGGGTTAGGGTTTGGAAAAAAATCGCCCCCCCCCACTCCAAAGTTCTGGATCCGCCAGTGGTGTGTGTGTGAGAGAGAGAGAGAGAGAGAAAGAGATGAGGAGGAGGAAATGTTATTTTTTCTTTATCATTGCCTTTTAGTAAGAAAAACATAACATAAAAAAAAATTGACATAGTTTTAGGTTACATAAGTGAAAAAAAAAAGCAGGAAAAGGGAGAGGGGGAGGGGGGTATTCTAAAATGTAGGTAGTTAGATCTAATCTGCTTTTAACTGATAAATATAAAATGTTGATACAGGTTTCGCAACTGATTGATTTATCACAATTAGTTGCCATTTTATCACTTGAGGGCAGTTTTATTATGCTAAATCCTTCACCTACGACCTACTCGGTTTACGACAACCGTGACCTTTTTAGCCAGACTTTCCCATCGTCTGCTATGACGCGTCGGACGTGACGTAATCTTACATGCATTTTCAACGCGAGAACGCATGGTCTTTTGACAACTTTACGTCAGAGCAAAGCATCATGAGTCATTCTTTTCTTTTTCTGTTGCGGTATATGAAAGTTTAGCGACACGAATCAGGTAATCAAGGGCATGACATTATTTGCTGTTCAAGTGTGGGTGATCTTTTATATCATCTTTCATTCTATTGTATATCTGTAATTTATATATTTATACATATATATTTTTTCCCACGTGAAATAGACTGGTTAGAACCATTAATTTTATATATTAATTTTTATTATTATATAGCTTTTAATTTTATGGTTTAGAATGTAGATACTATTATTGTGATATAGTTGTTAAATGTGTGGCGAATTTATTCTTTTTATGATATATTTATTGATTTTTAAGATACAGTTATTAAATTTATGGTATAGTTATTAATGATATGATAAAGCTATAGAATTAATATAGTTATCGAAATTATGATATTACTTTTATGGTATTATTATTATAATTCTATAATTATACTTTATTAATATTATGATATTTATTAATTTTATGGTACTGTTGTCAATATTATGATATTTTGATTAATGTTATGATATGGTTATTAATTAGTTTTATGGTATAATTATTGGTTTTATGATCCAGTTATTAATTTTATGGAATAGTTATTAATGTTATGATAAATTTATAAAATTAATATAGTTATCAAAATAATGAGTATTTTGAGTCAGAATGGGTATTAAAATGGACACTGGCTTTATTATACACTCCTGTCCACAAAGTGCATGATATCTGATGGGCGTCCACTCATACCTATTCTCATTATTTAATAGAAGGTCTGACTGACCAGTGAATTTGTCGTCATTTGGGGGCCCGGGGGCTTGACCTCTTTGGGAACCCCTGCATTTTGCGTAATATTTAATGTAAAAAACAATCATTTGGGGGCCCCCCTTAAGTGAGGCCCGGGGGGGGGAGGTCAAATTCTCCCCCTCCATCCCCCCACCCTAGCTACGCCTCTGTGACTGGCCCATTGGATGCTGGTCCAGTTCGACCATGTTTTAGGGCATCAACCAGTTTTGTTCTGGTCCCGATGACACTGTACGACTTCTAACATTTCTAGGCTTGGGGACTCCTCTTCACGGAATGAGAACCGTACATTTGATTATACACAAGGTAGGTAGCAGGGCGTCACTAAATGACGTCAGCTTAGCAGCCCCTGACGCGTGGTGATTTATCTTGCTATGCTGACCTCGCCATGTATCACCGTTGACTCTTGTGTTGATGTTGGTTGTAATTACTTGCTTGCTCCTTAACAACGAGCCCAATGGCCTGCCCTACATGTACGGAGCGAACAGATCTTTGTTCTAAAAATATAGACTCAAATAGAGTAATTGTGACATCATAGCTATGATTACTTTTCTGATGGAGCTCCAATCCCTTTAATATTGCGTCAGTCTTTGTTTAAGGAAACGCAACATATGCATTGAGCGTCTTCTTATGCTACGTTAGGGAATGTTAATATAGATATTGGTGGCTCCATGTTCACGTAATGGGAAGAGACAGCACTCGGTGTAACCTTTACGCTATAATACAATATTAATTGGTATGCAAATTTTGTATGTGTCTCTGACACTATAATATAGGTTAATATGTTAATGCAAGGGTGGAATACATTTCATGTATGAAGACATCGAATGTCCATTTTCTATGTCTGTAATGCCCAACTTACGGCCCGCGGGTCTTAAGCTGTGCATTCCAGCCCTTTAAGAAAGCCACAGAGGCCGAGTTTCAAAGTAATGTAAAAAATGATTAGAAAGCAGAAACCCTGTCGTCTCAATACAATATCCCTACTTATCTTTGCTTATGCAAACCACGATTGTCTTTTCCTCTTTGTATACTGGGGCGTAGCTAGTAATTTTACATCGTTTGGGGGCCAGGATGGCTTGACCACTGTTTGTATAAACTTTACGTCTGCTGGAAAATGAATATTTTCACCATAGCTTAATTATATGGTTAGTTCCCCTTTCAGACTTTGCAGTCTAAAGAGCAGATGATGTAAAGGCTCTATGCTTCTATGGCCAGCACAACGACCAGCCACCTTTTCCCAACTAATGACAAGTACCCATTAGGATTGGATGGATTCAAAATATCAGTCTTCACGGAGATTCGAACCCTTAATATATCGTAAGGAAGAAAATGTATTATAGATTTGTTAGATATTCACAATGAAAATCCCGTAGCTTAGCAGACTAATAATAGAATCAGTGGCGTAGCAAGGTACTCTTCTCGTGGGTCCGGGTTCATTGAACTATTCGCGTTGCTACACCACTGGGAAGACCAGTTTAGTTAAGAATCAAACAACTTTATCGATTACGCCACAGTTATAGACATAACAGGAGGCGCGGTGGCTGAGTGGTAAAGCGCTTGGCTTCCGAACCGGGGGTCCTGGGTTGGAATCCTTGAGAAGACTGGGATTTTTAATTTCGGGATCTTTGGTCGCCTCTGAGTTCACCCAGCTCTAATGGGTACCTGACATTAGTTGGGGAAAAGTAAACGTGGTTTGTCGTTGTGCTGGCCACATGACACCCTCGTTAACCGTAGGCCACAGAAACAGATGACCTTTAAATCATCTGCCCTAGAGACCAAATGGTCTGAAAGGGGAACTTTACTTTTTTAAAATTATAGACATAACATCCACAGGAAGCAATCAAATGTGTTTATGACAGGAGAAACAATATTTGCTCCTGCAACTATTGAGAATACGGGATTGAATTGAACATTGTTGCAATGACAGCAAACACTAAGTTAACCAATACATATACATCACAAGGAGGTGACGCAAATGTCCATAGTTTTTGTCGTCGTATATTACCATTGTCGATAAGTTCAAGCAGGACATTTTAACCGCATTTTTCTTTATCAGGGAGACACCCTTCACCGGTTTTATTGCTGCTGTTATCCGGAAATCTGTTCCTTCCGGTAGTTGTTTTTGAATCAAAGTCTTATCCTGAAACCAAAATATTAGCACATTTTCAACAACAGTAACAACAAATCAATGTAAGAACATATTTGTAAGACGATCTGATAAAAACAATATCTGAGGTACCACCGGATATGGTGAGACCTGATTTTCAGAAAGTTAAGCCATAAAAAAAAACAAAAAACACGTGAATATCGGAAGTGAACTTGTCGACCTAGTTTACCGCCCGAAGGCTAGGTCTGTATAAAATTGCTGATGTTAAGCTGTTCACATCTAGAAGTTTGGGTCTATGTAGCGAAATGAGATTGTGTATTTACAGAGATAACATTTGACAGCAGGTGCTAGTGGCGAGCAGGTTGGAAACCATTGAACCAGATACTGTGCGTCAAAACTTAACAAATTAAGTTGCTACTTTATAATAAGTAATGCGAAGTAAAGTACCCTTTCAAGACCTTGCAATCTATAAGGGAGATGATGTAAAGGTCAACTGTGAATGAGGGTATCATGTGGCCAGTACAACGACGAACTGCCTTTACTTTATTCAACTAATGTCCAGTACCCATAAGAATATGTTGGACTCAAGGGCGTCCGAAAAAAAAAAATCAAGAAATTCAAAATTCACGGAGATTCGAACCCGGGGCCAGTCTGTTCGCTTTAGGCCTACTACTTAACTACCACGCACTCTCTACTTTATACTAGATCCGACATATTACGAGCTGATGGGCGGCCTAGATTCCAGTCTTGTACCCAAGTTTATTACAGTAACGAAGCAAACGACATAGGCCTATACAATTTTATATTTAAATAAATTTAGATGTAGATCATTAGTGCACAATGGAGACTATTTCAATCTCCAACTCGCTTGTCATGGGGCATCATTACCTCAAAAAATGATCGAGTCCAATGGAACGAGGCCTCTGAGGCTTCATTATGCGCTGTGGGCAGAGGTTTCGAGGAGCCGGATATGGCCACTTCAAGGACCTAATGTGACCTGCGAACCATAAGTTGAGCCTCACTGGTCCAGATTGTTCTAAATGCGATTTCATATGTTGGTTTTTTAGACCTTTATGAATGATTTTCATCCTCAAGTTGCCATTTTTCATGTGTCCTTTGTAGGGCTTTTTGGAGAAGAATTGGAATGCGATTAGTGAAAAGACATAATCAAAAGACCTCAGTTAACTCTCTAATTTAATGTTGCAGTGGGTTTCAATCTCATTGACTAAAACTTAGCCGAGACTTTCCCACAATGACACTGTGGCCATCAAAATTATTTTGCTACGTAATCTCATATCTGTGGCTGAGAGTAGCCTGAGAGGCCAAAACCGCTCGGCTACGGCTCAGCCGCTCAACAAGGGGGCCCGAGTTCGAATCCAGACCCGGAAGCCTTCTCCCAAATATACCCTACCCTCACTGATCCACATATGAGATTGGACTATAGCGCACTGAGAATGCTATAAGCATGTAAGAAGCTCTATATACAGACACTAAAGGAAAAATAGTTTATGTGATATTAAACTGTATTATTATTACAACTTATAGTTATTATTGAACAATCTCTTTTCATTTGTTAGAACTTTTTCATAGTGTACAAGGAAACTTGACGTGATTTTAGAGGTTATGTTCTCCTAGCTGAGAGTTTTAAGAAAACAAAGAACATGGACCAGTGGCGTAGCTAGGAATTTGCCATCTTTTTGGGGGCTTGGTGGGCTTGACCTCTTTGGGGGCCCCTGAGTTTAGCGTAATATTTTATATTTAATGTAAAAAACGATTTCGAACACTCATTCGGGGGGAGGGGGGGGGGCTCAACTGGGGGCTCGGAGAGATTTTCTAATTCTCCCCCTCATCCTCCACCCTAGCTACGCCACTGACATGGACACTAAATACTCGATTTGTTTTTCGAAATCGTTTCATTATAAGCTACGGCAGCCATATCAGCTAAAAGGCTTAGCAATTACAGAGGCTTCTGAAACAAAATCTACTTTTGCCTTGATTGCAAACGGCATTTCAAAGCGATGATCAGACTTCAAATCTTCAAATGCAAAGGAAATGTGCACCTTTTTCCTACTCGAGGGAGGAGGTAACATGAAATTAGATTTACTTTATAACCATAATTAACACTAATTCCCCAAACCTTTTTAGAGGGATGTTTGTCTCAGTAGCATGAACCAATTGGCTACCTATCCGGAGGTTTCGGGTTCTAATCCAGAGTTATGTTTGCTTAACGCCTAAAAACAACAGAGAAATTTTTTCCCATAGATCCCCCTCTCTGGACCCAATAGTCCACAGCAAATATTGGACCAGAGGGAACTGGATTTTCTTATAATGTACACAAGTAATAAATAATTTCTCAATTAAAAGAAATAGGGAAAGGGGGGAGGGGGTACCAAAAGTCACATGTTGATAGTTTTAATGTAATGAAACCTAACGTGCTTGTTTCGTCAACACATATCAATGTCTGTCTCTAATCTATCTACATAAGTGACACCTTCACCCATAGTTCACACCAGATTCAGCTTTAAAAAAAGGGAAGATGAATGCCAGGCTTCTAAGGAGCCTAACCTAACTCCAGAAAAGGAGAGGATGGTTCCTGTAAACTTCATGTCAATTTCCCTTTGCTTTCTTCGCTAACACCAACAGGAACTGTGTTAACCAGGCACTTGAGACTTTATTTGAACTTAGAGATTGGTTCTGTTAATATCACAACAGTGTTTGAAGAGGTTGTACCGTGTGCTTATTGGAAAGGACAATATCATACAGGAGCAATAACAGTCAAGACAGTAAGAGAGAGAGAGAGAGAGAGAGACAGTGAGAGGGCGAAGGAGAGATATAGAGAGGAACGTTTACAAATATTTTAGATGAAAGGAAGTAGAGTGGAAAGTATTCCGGAGAGAAATGGACAGAGAGAGAGAGAGAAGGAGAGAAACGCACGTAAAAGGGAAGAAATAAAAGAGAAGAATAAGACGAGGAGAACAGTGTGGCTGCCCTCTAGATTGTCAGGTAGTTGGTGTCCTGCCTGCCCGTCAGCCTACTTAAGCTAGGGCTAGGATGTAATAATCTTCAATCCCGAAGAAACATCCAAAACATATAAACTAAAACAAACAGAAAAGAAAAGACAAGGGGAGAGAAGACGGACAAATATAACATTAAAAACATTCAGCACAGGCTATGCCCGTTTATTTTAACCCTATGTATCTATCATTTATTTTAGCATGTACGCCCCCCCCCCCTCTTTTTTTTTTACACCTCCACTAAAACGGCTGGAACCCCCTTTTTTTATTGCATCTTAACGCTCCTTCATACTCTGGCCGTAACCAGCTACTTTTTTTTTTCTTAATTAGAGTGGGTAAAGAAATAGAATGAAATCCGAAGGATAATTAGACAAAGAGAGAAGGAGAGAGAGAGAGAGAGAGATACTATTAAAATGTATGCTTTATTGTATATTTTCTGAGAATGAATTTTTTTTTAATGAAAAAAAAAAAAGAAAACAGAAAAAGATGATAACAAAAGAGAAATAAAACTAGTAGAACAAGCAAAATATAAATACAATACTTTAAAAAGAAAAACGTATCTCAGGTGAAGAACATTTTTAAAGATATATCTCAATAATGTATTATTTATTTCCCTTTTTCGATATTATATGCAATCAATTAATTACCACTATTTCTTAAAATCAATGGTTAATTTTTTGATATATTCGTGTTTTGTCAGGTACAATGCATAATTCTGCAGTTTCAACTTGATCAGAGACTTAGAGGTGGGAGAAATAGCGAGTTCAAAATTTGTATCAGACGGACAGACAGACAGATTTGATATAAACTTTTAAAATGAAAGCATTTTAACGAGAGAGAAAGAAAGTGAGATAGTAAGTAACTGGCCACTAAGATGTGACTATAGTTTGGTCCTAAAGAGCGCTTCACTTTGTCAACAGTTTCAGGACTTGAGGCAAGAACGCAAATGGGCTTACACATGTCAGTGTTTACAGAAATGTGCTTACAACCTAAATACATAGAGGAAGGTCCACCCATAAACAATGTATTACGTCACAGCGAAAGGTGTCTCGCGACTGAATCAAATCAACAAGTCATATCACTGTAGCACGGGGGCACGGTCAAATGTCTGCCACAAGAAAATATCGCGGTCTAACCCTTTTTCACAAACGACTTGACAATGTTCTTCTTAAGCCCATGGTCAGGGGTGAGGAGGCGTGCTATGAAAGTAAGAGTGACAATGTTTTTACAAATTAATTACTTACCAATAATTAATTGACTAATTGTTATTTTTTGTATTGATTCATGTTTTGTCTGTGTCACTGAATACTTGTGCGACGCTTCTACTTGATCCAACATTGGGTCTGGGAGAAATAACGTGTACAAAGTTTTTTACCAGACAGACAGATTTAAACTACATTATACATAGTTATTTTTTAAAGTTGTAAGCTCACACACACATACATGTGGCCCTCGTTAGAAAAAGAGTGCCCACCCCTAATCTAATCCATCAAATCTATAATTTGTTGTACAGCGTTCAATTGTAATGGTTTTATTTCGACTTTCTTATTCTGTTTTATAAAAGTATCATTATACAATTCTCTTCATCCGGCTCGAAATAGGTGCAGCTTGAAAAAAAGAGAAGGGACCCCCCCCCTCCCCCAACCGGTTGCACCGGGTGACACTCATCAGGGGTTGACATGACACCAATATGGGAGAAGAAAACTTTTAAGCAAAAGCTCTGACCCCATACTTTATTTAGATTGGTTTTGATTGTTAGCCTTAGTTATTCCAATTCCACGTCGTCTGCACATTCTGGAGGATTTTCATAGAAATTATAATCACAGTTTTCTGCTCTTTTCAAGCATTTTGAGATATAGAATCCGGTTAATTCAATTCTTCTGATCAATAAAACACAGCTATGTTCTGTGTTCCGCGCGGCTTGAATAGGTATTCCACGAACTACTAGAATAATTGACTAGTTGGCCACACACGTGAATTTATCTCTCTAAAAAAAATAAGCAAGTGTTCCGCTAAATATTCAGAATGTGCGATGCGTTCCGTTAAGGAAAAAGTTTGGGAACCACTGAAATACAGTAAAAGAAAAAGAAAGTGAATTGGAGAAATGCCGACACGATATAATAGAACTGTAGACTTATATATATACTAGTCTAGACTGGATATGGAGATTTTTTTACTCTACAAAAAATGTGATTTTTTTTTTGAAAGTTGGATCAAGGCGTTGTTTTGTAAAAAAGTTAAAAGAAGTAAAATCGTATCTGTTTTTTTTTTCAACCCTAACCTATGTAACATATAAGTTTTAGATCTAGATCTAGTAATTGAACATCAAAAATAAGAGTACTCTCGTCTCATAATCATTATTTTGCAATTTTTAGATACATAATCTAGAAAGATCTAGGTAATCAATCTATTTAAATGTACATAAGATGATTTAAATCAACATGAATTATTTCGATCTAGGATTTTTGAAACATTACGTCAATGGAAACAAACAGGAAATGGTTTTGTTTCATATTATATGCGTGAATATCCGAGAAATGATTTAGCATTATTTCTAAACTTTCAAACTAAAGATCAATATTTTTTTTTTTATGAAAAAAAGAGTTTACGTACATAAAAACCTTTATATAGATATGTCTGTGAATCGATCAATCGCGGATAAGAATTCATTTCCGGTTTCCAGTCTACTATGATATATGTCTATGAATAGAACCTAACAAAATTTGACTCAATAGTGCCGAAAAGTGCACGCATTTTTTTAGATTTATGCATAAACTGTTTTTTTTTTCCATTTATTAATCAATAATTCCTTTTTTTTTCTGCAAGCATCTAAATGGCAGGTATTCGTATTTATGAAAATCCCCCCCAAGTACTTTATGCTATTCTGATTTGAATTTATTCCCTGCATTCTTTTTAAATATGTCTATTTCCAACGAGCTTTCTTTTTCCTGTAAAGTGTGGCACAGAAATGACACACTTTGAGGTTCATTACCTTCGTTCAAAGCAGCTCTTGATGACAGTTCTTGGCTAAACACGTCATTCAAAGAATAATCAAATGGTACACCAAACCACTGGTTATGAAAATAAGAATATTTTATTTCATGACAATCCTACACGTGTTTCCATTGTCAGGGGTCAACATGGCTTCCAAAACATGACAATGACTCACAATAGTTGAACAAAATAACAATGCAGTACATAGTGTGATGCATCAAAAATACAATCGTACCCTATGAGTGATGCATAGTGACACAAACGTGAGTCAACATACATGACGACTTTCTCCCCCCAAAGCATCTGCAATTCTGTAGAAAAAAAAAACACCCTAAAACAGTGCGAGGGCCATGTATGCGGTGGGTGGGGTTAAAGCGCTTGGCTTCCAAACCGAGGGGGTCCAGGTTCGAATCTTGGTGAGGACTTGGATTTTTTATTTCATCATTTTTTGAGTCCACCTAATTCTAATAGGTATCAGACATTTGTGGTTGTGCTGGCCACGTGGTGAAATAGGTGACCTTTACATCATCTGCCTCATACAATCGCAAGGACTGAAATGGGAACGTTACTTACCAAGGCCATATTAAGAGCCTTAGATTGTATTGCTATTGCTTTACTTTCTATTTGTACAAAGTAATGTCATTTCTCTGTTCATCACAAAAACATACACATCTATTTAGACTATAAAAAAAAAAAGGTTTCTGTGTGTGTGTGTGTCTATGTGCAGAAGTTTTTGGATGAGTGAGATGGGGGTGGATGTAAATAAACAAATGTCTGTGCTAAAGTGAAAGAATATAAAACATATCATAGATGATTCCCTAAAAGGCTGAGCAGGCAAGTTTGTTTCCACCGCAGCTGCGGAGATATGAACATTTTATTTTTTGGATAGACAATTTGATTTTATGACATTAAGAGAGAAAAAGAGAAGTCTCTTATGTAAGCATATAATAAATAGTAAAATGTAGACTAAAGAAATCGTGAAGCAGAAATATGTTCTAGAAACTTATGAAAACAGAAAGTTACATGGGAGTGTACGCAGTCACTCACAGCTGAAAACATGCAAGTCAAGTTTTGGACTTACAGCAGGTTATACATTTATAGTTCTTTTCTCATACAAATAATTGATACAATGTCTAGGGGGCATGGTGGCTGAGGGGTAAAACACTTCGCATCTGAACTAAGTGGACTTTTGTTTGAATCCTGGTGAAGACTGGGATTTTTAAATTTAGGGATTTTCAGGGCGCCCCTGAGTCCACCCTACCTGACATAAGTTAGGAAAAAGTAAAGGCGGATGGTAATTGTGCTGGCCATATAACACTTTCATTTGAATGGGGTACTCTTTACTATTTTGTTTATTTAATAAGAAGTTTCACTGAGCAATGCTGTTGTACTAGTATATATCCAAATCTGGTTAATCAGACCACCGTTTAATGGGACCAGCTTCTTATTTGGACTGAACCCTTAAGTACCAAAGAAATTGTATTAAACAGTAAAATCCGGTAATGAGACCAGACCAACTATTGCGTTCCCAACTGTACAATTAACAGAAATCAACAGTATGTATCTTGTAATAGGAACATTCATAGTATTGTTATTTAAAGTGGCTTGGTTTACAGGGAAATATATCTGCTGAGTGTAATGTGCCAGTTTAGAAGGAACAACATTGAGTCATCATAGTGAGTGACATTTGTTCTCCTACTGACTCATAGAATCACAGCAGGAACATTAGGATACCAACTCTGCAGCTCTGGTCTGCATTTTGACAAAAAGAGAAAAGTGAACAACTTAAAAACATGTTTGCCTGTAGCTAAGCAATGATATTTATAAATATATTCATTGATTTTTTTTTTTTTTTCTTACAAAGCAACAAATGGTGACAATTTGTACATAACTCAACCGGTTACCCACAGCCTGACATTATGATCATTCAACAGTACAATTTCAAAAAAATAACAAATCAAAACATATTGCACTAAATAATAATAACCAGAATTTCATTCCTTACCATTTTCCTAAATGCTAAAGTAAACTTAAAAGTTTAAAAAATAGACAGAAAACAAATAATTAAAGAATTAATAAAACAATGAAATAAACAAAGCAAATAACCCAGTTACTCAACGCAATTACAAAAACAAAATTATTAGAAACACAAAGTCAAAAAGAAAAGAGCACCCCCCATCTCAGTTTGCACTGAATGATTCTCAGACGGAGGTGCTCATAAATTGTTTTTAACTGATTTTGTTGAAGACAACAGACTAAAACATTTTGACTACTGTGAGAAAATGCCTTGAGGAAAGTCTGAATACATGAGAAGGCCAAGGATCAAAACAGTTTGGGACCACTGATTAAGGCTGGAATGTGTGCATAAATCAGCCTAACCCTAAATAATCTTATTTCTAAGCAAAAAAAAAAAAACAACAAAAAAACACCAGATGAACCAAAAAGCACAGAAAAAATGAACAAAAAACATAAATAACCTAACAATCAATTTTTTGCAAAAGCTATTACAGAGTTCAGAGTTAAATACTATATAGAAAAAAACATTACGTTTTAAAAATATTTCAAACAATTTAAAGGAATTAATTTTTGTTTTCATCAGCATATACAAGAAGTGTAAACAGAATATTAACAAGCATGGTTTCATCAACACAAAGTAATGCTAGTTTTGAAGGTGCTCTTTGAGCAAATAGAAAGTCTGATTTTATCTTAATACAAAATAAAATTAGTAAAACAAAAAAAAAATTCTGTATATAAGTTTATAAAATTTACACATCTCAAAATAAGAGCTTTTAAATTCATTCAATATCACTTTCACCTATTTAGAGAAATATGATTCTTTAATATAAGTTTTTAAAGCATCAAGCTTAGATGATGATATGAAAGATTGTATTTTAAAAACTATAATCATAAGAGCAGTTTAACCTTTGAGTTAAACCTCAAAGTAAAAACCTATTTACTTTCTGTGTGTAGGACTATGTTTTAGGTTTCCTTTAGTTAACTAAGCCAGTCAAGGTCATCATCGTCACTATCATCCCCAAACAATGGTGGCGGCGGCTGGGGCTTTAGGTCCTGAAACAAACATTCAACATTTAATGTGGTGAGTTACATGAAAAAAAAATAAAAAATTCCCATAATACTTTTATCCCTCCTTAAAAGCAGCAATATTGCCATTTTTGCTTAATTTTCATTTAAAAGAATACATTTTGACTTTAGAGAATGTTGATTTAAATTAACCAAGAAAAAGTTTGGCATAATTTATAACTGAGCATACAAACAAGAGAAACTTCTGTATACTGTTAAGCAGGGACTGGCTGAAAAGGGTTTAAAAACACTGCAATTTGTGAGACATTGGCCAATAACTGTTAAATAGACTTACAACATAATACTTGCAGATTACAAAACAAAAGAAAAGGGGTACTCCTTTATGAAGTTAATGACAGTGATAATTTAGCTTTTAATAAAATGAATAATGGACAAAAAAAAATTGCACCCTCCTGTTTCCATTGAGTCCTTAACCAAGACAATTATTTAAGGTACCCTATAGTGAGGAAACAAAGGTTCCCTAACAAAATAGATGGCTCAACATATAAAGGAATAGAATGGCTTATCTGATATGTCCTGTTTGCTAATACAATTTCTTGCAAGTGCTACTTCTTTCCTATCGTCATTTGAGCATGGAAGAGGCTCCATGAATCAGCCAGGAAAGCCAATGACTTAGCAGAGTTTGTCTTAAATTAACATGCAGGACTAGACTAACACATGGATAAGTATAGGGCATCATTATGTTCTTTTTCTTAAAAGAAGGTCTGTTATAGAGAGAAAGATAAAGAAGGTGTTAAGAACCTCTGAAGCCCACATCAATATTATATTCCTTCACTGAATCTGATTCCAGTGACTGAATGCGAGCCCAGCGTAAGGATTCATGGGGTTAACAATTCATTCTGTTCTGATCAGTGCTGGGGAAAATAACAAATATAAAACGGCATGCTGCTGGCACATCCAAACTATTGGGTAGTGAACACAAAAAAAAAAAGTGGTATCTTATACATTCTATGAGCATTTCATTTTTATGTGTGATATAGGCATAAAGTCAGGAAAAAGCTATAAATTTAATGAGTGTTCCTCAAGTGATTTGAACAACCTATAAATTACTGAGAACAATTCAAAATTAAGTATTCAGATAAACATGTCATGCGATTTTATATTAGATAAGGACTTAGGATAAGTTTAAAAACTTGTAATACCTGTATATGGTTCCTTATTGTATATCTGTATTAAAAACATGTTATAAGTTATTTTTAACAAACTTCTAATTATGTAATTATAACAGATTTCAGTTTGTCTTCTCCTCTTAACATTTCAATCAAATCCTAAAATCACATCCCATGTTCCTTTCCAGACTATTTTTCTCTTTATTTTGTTCAGATAGTCATCAACTTTCCTCATTTTTCGTACACAATAAAATCAACTTGCCTCTTCATTAGCCTGTTCCTTTTTGCCTGATGTTGTTTTATTCTTTGCTGGATCATTGACAGGCACATTATTATTAGAAGATGCTGACCTTGCCTTGGGTGTGAATTCAGCGCCAAGAGTGTCAGACACAGTGTCATCATTTCCAAACAATGGGCTGGAAAAAAAATAACAATGAATTGATTTTCATCTTTAAATTTAAAACATTTCAGAATCAGTTATGATCATCTACAAACTTAGGAATAAAAGCTTCAACTTGTATTTCTGAATATTGTAGGTGGCAGGCTGGCCGAGGAGGTATGCACTTTGGACTGTTATTATTTTGGTCTCAAGTTTGAATCCTAACCTCTGCCATCCCCTGCCATCCAGAAGGAGGATTAGGTTAAGACTTAATTATTTTCATTTCTTAGGGAACATCACAAACTTGTGCAACAAACAAAAGATTGACAAAATATTATGCAAAGACAAAATACTACAACGAAATAAACACTAACAGGAAATAAAAGAATGTTTTTTGTGACAAGGTCAAACAGTTATTTGGGAAGATTCTGAGAAAGGGAGGGGGAGATTGCATAAATGAAATATTGATTAAAGTACATTACAATCTTTTTAGCCACACATTGATTCTAGAAACATAATCTGATGAGCTAAAATTCAAAAAAAGGATATCTTGTACAGCTGACAAAATCATTAACCATTCTGTAACCACGTCCCATTGAATGTGAACATAACTATAAATATTTTAACAATTTATGACTCACCTGTCCTCATCCTCATCATCATCAAACAATGGAGGAGGCTGGTCTATGACATCTGTCCTGGCCTTGGGTGCAACCACTGTACTAGCAGCAAGATTTAACTTCTTGAGTTCCTCTGAGATCTCCTCCGTCTTGTTTTCAATCTTCCCCTGCTGAGTGGAAGATTCTGATTCACTCTTCTCTGAACTCAGTTCAACGCTATCCAGACCATTAGAAGTTTTGGCCTCCACCAAAGTGGCTGCCACAATAGGTGTTTCACTGCCGGGTATATCATCCAGAGCATTTTCAAACTGTTCATCAGCGTCTTCATCAGGTTGCGGAGATGTAGCCCCAGCATCATTGTCCCTCTCAAAGGCTGCTTTCTCATCTTCTGCTAATATACGTTTTACATTAGCCTCACCAGACTTGTTTTCCTCTTCATTTTCATTGGCTACACCAGTTTGAAATTCTTCTTTTGTCTCCGGGTGTAAAGGGCTTTCTTCTACATTTGCAGGGACTTCTGTGTTGTTAGCTGGGGTCTCAGTAGATGTCTCCACTTCCTCCTCCTCTGCCTGAGTCTCATAAATGGATGACTTCTCTGAAGTCTGTTCTGACACTGACAAGTTCAAGGGCTTAGTTGGCTCTGTGGATACTTGGGGTAGACTTACTGCAGAGATTGGTTCTTCTTCTGTGGAAACATTAATATACAATGATAAAGAAATGGATTAAACTTACATACTACGTTGCATCTAGTTCATGATGTACAGTCTAGGCTAAGTGTACCAATAGCCTTCTTTTACTCTGTCTGGTAAAAAGTTTGAAAATGTTATTTGTCCCATTTCCCATTCTCAGATTAAATTAAAATGTTGCATAATTATTTATTTAACGTGAAAAGACACGAATCAATCAAAAAAGTTAAACAATTAGTAATTTAATTGTTGGTGATGAATAATTCTCTTTGATTTTGAAATAAGTGGAATAAATGCAACTTAATGAGAGATAGAATTATATATATATATATATATATATATATATATATATATATATATATGTGGATTTAGTCCCCTTATTACACTTTAATAAGTTTTTTCTCCCACTTACAATTCTCAGATTAAGTGTTGAAATGTTGTGTAATTATTCCTAGTCGATAACAATACATGAATCAATCCAAAATTTAACCAATTAATTAATCATTTAGTACTAATTAATTAATTTTGTTTTATACAGCAGTAAGGGAGCTAAACCCTGTAATTTTCAAATAAATAGTAGTAATTATCAGTTATTTCCCTTTAAATAAGCTTAGTTTTTTTTTAGTTTTTTTTTTCTTCTATTGGTTGTTTTTAGCCACTATATTAGAAAAATAGTACACAAAATAAAATAAGGAACGGGTGACCTTTACGTTCGTCAACTTTGGTCATAAGCATTAAAAAAATACAGGTCAACAGATTTCAGGGGCTTAAATGGTCCAGAAATCAGTGAATATAAGCATACTTCAACCTATAAAAAAACAAATCAATGGATGCATCATTTCAGAAAGAGATATAAAAATACAACAACACATAAGCATGGCCCTGAAATAGTGAAGCCAATGTGTCCAAAGGCTTTTCAGAAGCACAGCAAATAGTAGGCCTACAGCTAATCAAAAAGTCACTGGTTTTCTTGATTCATTTCTGCTAATCATTCCATAAAAAGTAGAACTTTATCTCACCCATAACTAAGTTATAGCAATGTTATGACTTAAGTCCTATTCCCAAAGTAAAAAAAATGAGCTGTATATGGTATGAGAAGTTCAATCTAAAATTATCTACATAAGCAAGAAGCAGAGAATTCCAAACAAATGGGAAAAGTTACAAAACTGGAGGGAGGTAAGTCATCCAAGAGAAAATAAAGGCTTCAGGACTTGCAAAATATAAATGAAAGGAGGTTCTTAAAATGAATTTTGTGACAGATTGTGTTGAAGACTTTTTTTTCCTTGGAGGTTTCACATAAATCAATAGACATAGATGAACTTTAAAATAAAATAAACTGACTTGATGTTTTATGTTTGGCCCATGTGATATTATATTAAGTTACCTCACTCTAAAAAGAACAAAAAAAAAAAAAAGATTTGTTACCGTCTTCATCATCCACTTCGTCTACGCCTTCCTCTTTCCTTTCTTTTTTGTCCTCCTGCTCATCCTCCTCTTCTTCTTCACTTTCTTCTTCGTTCTCACTCTCACTTTCCTCTTGTTTAGGAGCACTCTGACTGACTAGCTTTAGGGTAGTTTGCTGAAACAAGGCATTACACATTTTATACATTAACAATTAATTATTATCTGTTTTAAAATAAATCATACATAAATTGAAACAAACCTAAATCAATTGTTTATTTTAAAAAAAATCAAGTTTTTTAAAAATCCCAAGATTTCAAGATTTTATGAACAAAAAAGTTTATATGTTCTGCATATACATTACATATTTGATTAACGAATATATTAAATTTAAATTCAAAATAATCTATAAAATCTATAATGCAGTTACAGATGTTTTCCTTTAATAATAGCTTTATAATAATAATAATAATATTAACATGTAGTGTATGTATCTAGCTCTGTTAACATTATTATTTATATTTAGGAAGATTTTAAATACTCTCCCAATGCTTAAAGAAAACATCACACCAAATATAATAGCCACAAAATCAGGAGGTCCAGATTGGGGCAATCTTGAAAATGGATAAAAATAAAAACTTTTGTAAGCCATTTGAATATTCTGTTACCTTGATAACATTTAATATTGTGGAAAGCACTTCATCTCCAGAATAATTTTCCTCTGAATCAAACTCAGCTCTCAAAGTTTGGAAAACAGTATTCATGATTTTCTTCACCTGTAAAATAAATGTTGTGAAAAGAGAGAAAAAAATAGAGGTAAAAAAAGCCTGTCTATGGAGTCTAAAGATTTTAAGGAGGAGTGCACTACTTCATATAGCTATGCAGCCCTAGACGTGACATAAATATTTTGCAACATCCTCAGCAGACAAAATCATTGTCTACCAGTGAACATTTTTTTAAGGTAACTAATTTTTTATGAAAACTGAGATTTTTAAGTTTTGACTTTGCTATGTCAAAAAAAATATTTTATTTTTTTTCTTCTATTTCATGGAAATTCAGTTGGACTACAATTTTTCATCACAGCATTCCTACTATAAGAACAATGATACATATGTAAATGGAAACAATATATCAAACATGGAGTTTTTTTCAAATTTTTCCTTCTGATTGATAAGGTCTTTCTTCTTAATCTTCTTAAATCAAGTTTATAAAAAAAAAGTTCCAATGTGCCTATTTGAAAGTGCTAATTGAAATGTAGTAATGTAATATAAAATATATTGTACCTCCTGGGTTACATCTGCAGAGGGTGCAGAGGACTCCAAGTTTCTCTGCTGGGCTGACTCACTGGCTGCTTGAAGCTGTTTGCGCATCTGCTGCAACTGTTGCTGTAGCTGCTGTACCTGCTGCAGCAGGTCCTGGCGCTGCTCCTTGGCCTTCTCCACAATCTCATTTCTCTTCTCCTCTTCTTGTTCCATCTCTCCTTCCATCTCCTCCAGCCTCTTCTCATACTTGTCTTTCATTGCAGCAGCCTGGTTCCTCAAAGAGTCATACTGCAATCATAATTGACATATTGAGACGTGGGAAAAAAAATGGCATATTAAATTATAAATTTAAAAAAACAAAAAGATACAAAGAAACAAGGGCAGATAACATGAGATGAACCAGTTACCTTCTCTTTCCATACTTTCATGTCTGCCAGCTCATCCTGCAGTATCTGAACTTGTTTCTCTGTTGATGTGCCAGAAGATCTAATAGATGCAATCTGTAGAAAACACATAAATATACCATAATCTTTAAAACCAGTGCTGAGATATGGTATTTAAATAAGTTAAATCTGAAGCCACATAAGTTATTCTAGTAACAAGAATGATAATTTAATTATGTACAAATGTTATACTTATAGGACTAGCCTATATCCATAAGTTAACCAAATTTTGACTTTCTTGGGTCTATGTCTGACATTGGTGTAGAATCACATTTAATTGGCTAGCCAAGGTGAGTCAAAGACTCTCATTTGAAATAGTTTAATTCATAAATGTTTTTTTCAGAATCATAATTCTGAGTAAGTTTCAATAAAGACACAAATCCACTGACTTTCAGAAAGTGAATCATCCCTAAGACTCTAACCCTTATCACAAAATGACATACATTTTAAATTATTAAATCAAAGATTGGATTTGGTCATATGCTGCTTTTTCTTTTTTCTTCACAATAAATGTTACTATAAACATTAGTATAAATGTTACTATATTTTACAAGATCTAAACATCCTGAGACAAAATGTAACGAAAAAAAAATAAACAAGAAAGTGTGCTCAGTATGTTTGACATAATTGAAGTTCTTTAGCTATCAAGTTATTTGTTGAAGATTTCATATTAAAAGGGTAGTGCTCTTTTTAATCTCTAAAATATTAAGTTGAAAATAGAATAGGGTGTGATCCCTTTGTGGAATTCTTCAATCAGAGAAGTCAACTAAGGCCAAATTTCAGTTCTAGTTAGCGAGAAAATGCCTTCTTATAGCTCAAGGGAACATTAGTATAAATGTTACTATATTTTACAAGATCTAAACATCCTGAGACAAAATGTAACGAAAAAAAAATAAACAAGAAAGTGTGCTCAGTATGTTTGACATAATTGAAGTTCTTTAGCTATCAAGTTATTTGTTGAAGATTTCATATTAAAAGGGTAGTGCTCTTTTTAATCTCTAAAATATTAAGTTGAAAATAGAATAGGGTGTGATCCCTTTGTGGAATTCTTCAATCAGAGAAGTCAACTAAGGCCAAATTTCAGTTCTAGTTAGCGAGAAAATGCCTTCTTATAGCTCAAGGGACTTTTACTTCTCAAAACTGTTTTTGTATTGAATTATTGATATAAAGGATGAAATCTCAATAAACATCTTTTGGAGATAACCTTATACTCATGAGGTCAGAAATATATATGGGGCTTAAAATAATTGACATTTAAAAGTTAATGAAAACAATTTTGACAGTGACAAAATAAAACCCACAAAAAAAGCCCTACGTCTATCGTTACTCAATCCTAACCTTTTTCTCCTGCTCATCAATTTTACGTAGGAGTTCATCCTTCTCACTCTTTAAGTCTTCAATCTGACGATTGTGTTTCTCTGTCACCACAGCCATGTTCCTGTCATACTTAGCTTGCAGCTCTCGAGTTAAGTCTTCTTCAATCTTGGAGACCTGATAATGAATTTTATTTTTAAAAAATAAACTTAAATAGCAACTGATGGTTTTGCTATAGCCGTGTACAATACCACTGCCATTATCAATCCTTGATCTAAGATGCAGCTTTAAGATACTTTTTATATGTAGCAAAATAAACAAACCAAAACATGTATGTCTCAACAGCTTATTAGTTTTAATTATTGTTCCATGTGGCTGAGTGGTACAGTTTCTGGCTGCCTGTTTTTAAATCCTTATTACACCATTTGGTATCTTTAATGAATTTAAAACTTTATGATAGGTATGTAAGCACTGAACATTGGGCTGACTACACAATATCAGTGAGCAGTCTTGGCCACAGAAAGAGATCAAAGTTTTTTGTATTTCTTAAAATACTCTTTAAGTCTTGGAAAAGGGAAAAAAGTATCACCTTTAATTTCTTTTTTAACAAATATTTTAAATACAAAAGAAACCAAAAACATTAAATATTATACAATGTGGTAAAAAAGATACATGCAAGAGTAAAAAAAAGCATATTTAAAAAATGAATTTGATTTCAAAGTATAGTGCAAAGTTTTTCTGTTTTTGTTTCTATTGTTTGTTTTTTTTAAACAGTGTTGTAGTGAGTGCAGAATAGATTTTTTTGATGGACTGAAATATTTGTAATCAATTTTATCTTAGGATTTGGATTTTTGGCTCAAATACTAAACAACAAATGTCCATCAATATTTATGTAAGTTGTTTTCCTTATTATTTTACTCTGCTGTTTTTTTTTTTCAATACACCAGAAAATTCTTTGCTTATGCAAAAGTTTTAAGAAGGTTATTTGAAAAAGATGGGGAAAAAAGTGGATTTATAAATAAATAGGATATGTGCAATTAAAATGCTGGCTACAAATCATACTAACCAAACCACTTTACTCAACATTTGACCATAATATTGAATATGAACTAAGCACAATAATCTTAAGTAAAGTAAAGCATCAGGATCTTTGGGCCCCTCTGAGTCCACCCAGCTCTAATGGATACCTGACATTAGTTATGGGAAAAGTAAAGGTGGTTTGGTTGTTGTGCTGGCCACATGACACCTTCATTAACTATGGGCCACAGAAACAGATGACAAGGTCTGAAAGGGTAACTTGACTGCTTTACATTAATCTTAAGAATACATCTATGATAGGAATGACTTCTTTATAACAGCTGTAAATAATTCAAAAACTGACAATTATTTTATTTCAATCAAAAAGAGCTTGGGTTCCATACCTTGAAGTCTGTTTCAGCATCCACTGATGTCTTCTGTTTGCGTAGTTTTTCTCTCAGGCTTTCAATGGTGTGCTAAAATGAAACGATGAAAATTGTTTAAAGCTAATCAGATGTTCAATAAAATATTTGTATGACTTAAGCTTTCTAGCAATTAAGTTAACAGAACAGCGCTACAATTGATGGATGGCACTCTAGTGTGGTATGCAATCCGGAATGTCATCTCAATAGTCCTGGGTTCAAACCCTCAAGAGATTTGGGGGATGATGTAATAATCTACAATTCAATATTTTGGCACACGGGCACAAATTAGGCCATGTCGTGCCCTCAATTCTGAGGAAACATCCAGAACATGTAAAACAAACTATAAAAAAAGATGATTTGCTTTATACAAATTTTTCTTCCCTTTCATAACTAAACTAGGGAGGACCTAATCATCTTTTTTGAAGTAATGAGTGTGTTTTATAAGATAAACTTTGAGTTCTATTGAGCATTACCTCGTAATTCTGTTTAGCCTCCTCCATATCCTCTTCTAGTTTCCTTCTGTCCTCCAGTGCTTTTCTTTTTCTTTCCGTCAAGTTCTGTCATTCAAATAAAAATAAACAAAAGTTGTATATGTGTGTTAGATGTAAGCGAAGCCAGAGTAATGAGAAAACTGAATAACCAAGAGACATCAACACTTAGGGAAGTAGCCTAACTTTTAAAGATGAGAAAAGGTTTCAGCTCTAGTCTTTATAGATTAATTTAATCACTTTCAAAGTAACTCATATTTTAACGAATAAGTGCTAGATAAATAATGAATGGCTGCTAGATAAATAATGAATGGCTTTGTGATTTTTGATTATGGAAGAACATAAGAAACAACAAAAATTGAATTAATCCAAAACTGTCTGCACATCTCAAACTTAAATTGACAATAACCAAACTATAGATAAGGAATAACCAATAAAACTAAAAAGAAAATAATACTAAAAATGAAAGTGAGTTTACAATTTGTCACTAAATAACAACAAGATACATTTCATTCTTCTATTTTATAGACAAAATTTATATTTTTCTTATGGCGGAATAAAATAAAGAACTGGATAAACATTTTTTTTTAAAGAAACCTTTTCTAGTGTGACATGTGATGCTCGGAGGTCATTTAGTTCTTCAGTGATACTTGTCAACTTGGCATCCGATGCCTTGCGAGCTTGTTTCTCTTCTCTTATGCTAGCAGTCAGAACGGCAACTTTCTGTTCATCTTCTGCTCAGAAAAATAATGAAAATATCAATGAAATTACCCATTTATTTATTTAATAATTTATTAATTTGTGTGTCAGGTTCAGAGTTCATTAGAGCATAAGGATAATAGCCTGAAAATGTTTGTCCTTTATAACTAGAAACAGTATAGCTACCATTTGCATCATTTCAAAGCCTTTCACTGGGAAGCTCCTCAAAGCTAATTAGAAGATATGGGAAATAATAACACATTAACTCTTATTGTGAAAGAATGCAGTGGTCACAGTTAAATCCTAATGTAGAATAAGATGATAAGAATTAACTTCTCAGAGTTCCATCACCTACAAAAAAAAAAGTAACATATAAGTAAAGTACACAAAATAATGACTATAGAAATAAATATACCTTCTCTCTGTAACCTGAGCTTGTCAAGCTCTTCTTTGCTGGTCAAGTTCAAGTTAGTGGACAGCTGAATTTGTTGCTTCAGCTCACCTTCACGTTTGCGATACTCTGCCAGCTCTAGTTGAAGGGTGCTGATCTGTGCAGAGGCTGAGCTCAGTTCTGTGGCTAAATGGACCTGAACATCATGGTAGAATACATCTTGTAAAATAAATGTTTATTTCGTTTTGAAGATGCACTTAATAATAATGGATTTATTAGCTAGTATATTTCATGAGTTACCTTCTCTTGTTCCAGTAATGCATTTATTAGCTAGTATATTTCATTAGTTACCGTCTCTTGTTCCAAGTAATGCATTTATTAGGTAGTGTATTTCATGAGTTACCTTCTCTTGTTCCAGTAATGCATTTATCAGCTAGTATATTTCATGAGTTACCTTCTCTTGTTGCAGTAATGCATTTATTAGATAGCATATTTCATGACTTACCTTCTCTTGTTCCAGTGAAAGCACCTTAGCTTGTGATTGGCTGGCTGTGGTCTTGTAGCCTTCATTTCTCTGTTCCAGCATATTATGACTCTGTTCCACATACCTTCAAATAGAAAAATTGGAAGTCTTAAAATATATTAGCGTAAGAAACAGATTATAAAAGAATATATTGTTATAACTGTGGTGGTGACACAGGAGTTGTGAGTTAACAGCTGAACCATGTGACACGGGCCAACTGGCAACGAGGGTCAACTGTGTCAAGGGATAGACCTACAGGAAGTTGTGTGGTTATGAAATCATCATATAGTCATCATATCATGTACATATGACTAGCATTTTCTGTGTTTTAGTGAGAGAAGATCTTGATGGACCCCATATAAATAGTCACATGATTCAATATGGTCCATGACAGTTAAGCACAGCAAGACAGAGCGGTACTGTCAAGAGTGAAGCAGTTTGAGTCCAGGAAGAGACAGAGAGAGACCAGTACAGTTAAATATGCATTACAGTTATCATTATTATTATCGCTTTTTAAAGCGAGGATTGGACTTTCATCTTCGAGTCCATAGGAAATGAGAAATGTGCTCATCTTCGACAATGAAGGAGGAGCTATACAGTTATCAGAGTGAAGCATGTAGCTAGTGTTTTGTGTTGCCAGCTCTTGAGTTGTTTTTGTCATGTTGTGCAGTGTTTGCAGAGAGGTTGATAGAGAATTGTCGTAATATACTTCAAGGGTAATAAATAAAAGCATATTGCAACAATATAACTTTTTAAAAAAAAAAAAAAAAGAAATTGTTATTTGATGTGTACACAAATACACTTCAATTGCAATTAATTTGTTGAAAGTTTTTAATTGCAAAGGTTGTATTTTACTGACATAATATATATATATAAATGTCTTTTATTAAGATTTGCTTTTAAAAAGCAAATCAGAAAAAAAAAATTCACCCCTAAAGATTAAAATTTACCTTTGATTTTGTTCTAGAAGTTTAGCAATTTTTTCATTCTGTTCTTGGACTTTATTACTTTGGTCGTACAAATCTTTTTTTAAACGTTCATTTTCCTTAAAAAAAAAGAAAAAAAAAACGTAACACCAAAACTACATTAAAAACATTGGCATTTAAATTGGTCAGTCTAATGACAATGAAATATTGGATGTGACAAATGACCCTTGTTTGGTATGATAAGACAAGAGAATAAACAAGCAACAAATAAAGCATTTGTTACTTTTCCACTATTGAACAATAGGAGAAAGATTGGAATCTGCAATGAAAATAACAACTTGACAGTATAAGAAAAGGCAAACAGGAAACAAATTATGGCTTATAATCCTAACACACAAAAAAAAGTTGGTAGGCAAATATTTCAAGAAATCAAGTGAAAAGATAAATAAATACCAATTAAGGCTAAAAAAAAGTAATGTTCCCCTTTCAGACCTTGCGATCTGTAGGGCAGATGATGTTATGGTCATCTATTTCTTTTGCCAACGGTTAATGAGCAGGGTGTCATGTGGCCAGCACACTGATCAACTGCCTTTACATTCCCTAACCAAAGTCAGGTAGCCATTAGAGGTGGGTGGACTCAAAGGCGCACTAAAAATCCCAGATTTCAAAACCCCAGTATTCATCGAGATTCAAAGCCAGGAACCCAGGCTGGGATGCCAAGCTCTTAATTATTCAGTAAACGCGCCCCAAAAAATTATGGCTAAGGATGAATCAACAAATGGCAAAATGAGACTACTTTTAGGGGTTTAATCAACATTAATTCTTGATTATAATTTTTTTTTATGATTCGCGCATATGAGACTTTTTATATAACAAGTTGCAGTCATGTTAGAGTTTTTGACAAAAATAAACTATTTATTGATAGCAAATCCAATGCTCAAAATATTCACCTGTACAATCCTGGTTATGTTCTGCATCAGTACACTGGCTTCCATGGAGGGAGCTGACATATTGGAACCGTAAGGAGTCAGTGAACCCATCATGTGCATGTTCTGGTTCATCTGACCCATCATTGATGTATTACTCATGTGATCTAACTTTAGTTGGCAACAAATGAAATTTAATTTCAATTCACATTCATAAATAAAATTAGAGATTGAGCTTATTTATAATTAAAAAAGAGTGACGACTTATAGAAAATTCTACTTAAAGCAAGATTAAAATTGAATATCATTCAATAATGGACGTATAGAAATCTGTTCATTCTTCTGTGTCATTTACGACAGGTTACTTCAGTCTGTCTTACTTTCAGAAAAAAAAATTTGATTGTTGAATGGTATTTGATTATTTGCATATTTTAATTTTAATTTTTTTTACTAATGTTCTAATTTATTGTCCAATAATAAAGCCAAAACTTACCTTCTCTAGAATTTTATCCACTTTGTCAGACATTTTTGACAGATTGATCCTAACTTCAGTATTCTGCTGACGTGTCTCACTCAGGAGGGCCGGAGCCAGGCTGTCAGGTTGTGATGGCTGAGCTGGGGGTTGAGAGTGAGCGGGTTGAGAGTGAGTGGGTTGAAGGGGAGATGGCATGTGTGAACTTACTGTGACGTAGTTGAAAATCATCATTGTCAGTTTTGTGATGTTTTAGACACCATTCACACCACACATTTGTAATAAGTTGTTAGTAGCCATCAGGTTGATCATGAAGTTTATTAGTACATTGTGTTAGTTGGCATCAAAGATAAGTCATGCAATTCGATAGTTGACAATCCATGCACAAATTTAAGAAGAAAAAAAAATGTTAAAAGTCAAAACATTTATTTATTAATTTTATGTATCAAAATTTATATAAAAATTTTTATTATTTAGTTGACAAAATTTCAAAACTTTAAACAAAAAAAAAAGTCACAAAAACATTTGGATCTCAAGATTATATTTGTTATATACAAACATTGCATAAAGAATAAAAAAAACTAAGGTATACCTACATCATACAGTAGAACAGCAATATTAGACACATAGATTACAGTAGAGTCTAGATAAATGCACTACAACAACATAAATATGTTCCCTCTGTGTATGTGTAATGGACTGCCAAGTAAATAAACTAATTTAATTTAACTTCATACATATTCTTACTATGTGGTGGAACGAAGTCAGGCTAAAAGCAACTAATTGAGACTATCAGGATTGATGATTGCAATGTCTAGTCAACAATGAAATAATTTTTTAATAATTTTATTTATAATTATATGTATATAATATATACAGTATGACTTGTATGTTTTAATTTTCCTTAGGGGAATTTGTATTTCCAGTTACTTGTATCACATAGGTCTCACCAGCCACATGAGGAGGCACAAAACCCCAGAGCAAAGCCCTCAGCCCCCTGGATGACAAAAAGTGGTCATCATCAAACCACGATGGACAAACTATATTTATATCAACCTTAAATATTTCATTTTTACTTTGGTAGCTAAACACAACAGTGCAGGTAATAAAAAAAATTTGGACTGAACATGTGAATACCAAAATATGTAAGCATAATTCATAATGGATGTCGCATGTAAGCAAGTGTGTTTGTGTTTTATCTCTTTAATAATTGAATACAAAGAAGCCATATCTAGATAGCACTGGCATATAAGACAACATCAAAGATAAGGTATCTTATATTTCTGTTCTATTGTACTTTTAGATATGTACGTATTGTAGGAAGTAGTTTTAAAAATGATTTGTAAATAAAATATGACTCTATATGATAGTACAGAAGTAACAATTTGTTATGGTTAGTTATTAGTCCTTTATAATTTGAAAAAAAGTCTACCAACCTGCAAATGGACCACCTGGACCTTGAACTCCACCTATAAGTCCATGACCCAGCAACTAAAAAAAAAACAACAACAAAATGCTCAAACGTCAAGTTGAAATGGTTTCACATAATTAAACATAGTATCAGCTTAGAAAAGTGGGTACATTGTTTGTTACAGCACAGCACTTTTAACTACTGGAAATATAAACAATAAAACAACCTGTTGCTGTTGTTGCAGAAGCTGCTGTTGTTGCTGTTGGATCAAGGCTGCCTGCTGCTGTTGTTGTTGCTGAAGAAATGTGTTGGGGTTCTGATACACAGCCAGCTGTTGAGCTCCAGGAAGATCTAGAAAAATCAAAACATTAATATATATACAGCAACATTTAAATTTTTTTAATACTGTCAGCGTAGATTTTGACTTGTGGACTTAAAAATTTATTTAGTTCATCTTCTTAGTAATTAATTAGAATCAAAATGAATCTCTTTATAAAAGAATCACTAGTTCCATAGATGTTTCATTACTACTGTTGCAAGAAGAATTAAGAAAATTTATTTACTTACACGCAAAAGAAAAAATATAATAATAATAATAAACACATATTAATCACCATATATTTCTGCCACTTTGTTGTGTTTTTTGTGGTAGTATTTAATACTTTTTTTTCAAATACCTAAAGAAACATTATTCAATTGATAATTCCAAAGGGTAAAAAAATTAAGAGAAAATGTTAATAGTAAACCACACATAAGAAAGTTGTATTTGATTAAAAATTGTAAACAAATGAAGCTGTTAAAAAATATAACAAATTATAACCCAACACTTAAAAAAAAGTGTGCCAAAAAAACAACAACAATTTACATACAACTATACATACAACTATTCTCTCTTGGTAATAGCCATTCAAACATAAACTGGTTTGTGGTAGCTATCAGAGAAAACCAAGTAATTAAATTTTTTTTTAACATCAAGTACTATAAAAATATGTTATTTTTAATATATGATTACAAAAATGTAATGTTGAGTACTCACTTTGTAAAAAGTCTGGTTGAGGTTGGTGCAGCAAGCCATCCATTGTCATCATCATGGGTGGATTCCCCATGGACTGTAGGACTGTGGGCTGAGCCTGATTGACTATGACCTGAGCTGATGTTGGAGCCATGCCAACCCCCACACCCGACATTGACCTAGGTTTAGCTGCAAGACTTGGCTTCACTGCAGCTGGTATAGTAGCTGGAGGTGTTTCTATGTGAGGATGCTTCATTCAACAAGAAAGAATATTATTAAAATAAAATATTTTCATGAATTTATAAAATATTTAATTTCTACTCAGCTGATGGCTTGTAAATTGTATAGCTTGAAAATCTTATCTAGCTATTTTAGCAATGCAAGACTACATCTTAAATGTGTAACAGAACAATGAACAAGGAGACCACTTTAAAAAAATTGAAGATTTCATTTTTTTTTCGATTACATTGATTTTCTAATTATTTTGATTTGTCAAATGTGACTAGTGTAATTATTAAATTACATGCGACAAGGTGTATAGAGCACATATGGAATTAAATCAAAATGGGGAAATAAGAAGTTATCAGTACTCTATGACCTGCCAGAATTACAAAGTTGCTATCTTTTTTATTAATATTTTTTTATCTTTTTTTTTTCTTTTTTTTTTATAATTTTTTTAAAATTTTTTATTACTATGACAAGATGACAAAAACCTCCCACTCTAAACAACTATCATTGAGATGGCAAAAACCTCCCACTCTAAACAACTATCACTGAGATGACAAAAACTTCCCACTCTAAGCAACTATCACTGAGATGACAAAAACCTCCCACTCTAAGCAACTATCACTGAGATGACAAAAACTTCCCACTCTAAGCAACTATCACTGAGATGACAAAAACCTCCCACTCTAAGCAACTATCACTGAGATGACAAAAACTTCCCACTCTAAACAACTATCACTGAGATGACAAAAACCTCCCACTCTAAGCAACTATCACTGAGATGACAAAAAGTGCCCACTCTAAACAACTATCACTGAGATGACAAAAACCTCCCACTCTAAGCAACTATCACTGAGATGACAAAAACCTCCCACTCTAAGCAACTATCACTGAGATGACAAAAAGTGCCCACTCTAAGCAACTATCACTGAGATGACAAAAACTTCCCACTCTAAACAACTATCACTGAGATGACAAAAACTTCCCACTCTAAACAACTGTCACTGAGATGACAAAAACCTCCCACTCTAAGCAACTATCACTGAGATGACAAAAACCTCCTACTCTAAACAACTATCACTGAGATGACAAAAACTTCCCACTCTAAACAACTATCACTGAGATGACAAAAACCCCCCACTCTAAGCAACTATCACTGAGATGACAAAAACTTCCCACTCTAAACAACTATCACTGAGATGACAAAAACCTCCCACTCTAAACAACTATCACTGAGATGACAAAAACCTCCCACTCTAAGCAACTATCACTGAGATGACAAAAACCTCCCACTCTAAGCAACTATCACTGAGATGACAAAAACTTCCCACTCTAAACAACTATCACTGAGATGACAAAAACCTCCCACTCTAAACAACTATCACTGAGATGACAAAAACCTCCCACTCTAAGCAACTATCACTGAGATGACAAAAACCTCCCACTCTAAGCAACTATCACTGAGATGACAAAAACCTCCCACTCTAAACAACTATCACTGAGATGACAAAAACCTCCCACTCTAAGCAACTATCACTGAGATAACAAAAACCTCCCACTCTAAGCAACTATCACTGAGATGACAAAAACCTCCCACTCTAAGCAACTATCACTGAGATGACAAAAACCTCCCATTCTAAGCAACTATCACTGAGATGACAAAAACCTCCCATTCTAAGCAACTATCACTGAGATGACAAAAACCTCCCACTCTAAGCAACTATCACTGAGATGACAAAAAGTGCCCAGAAACAGGAAAAAAACAAAAATAAAACATCAGGTAGTCGTTAAATTTGAGCTTTTCCATAAAATGCTCTTTAGAAACAAAAGTTTTCTTTGAATGTGCAGTTATTGATTATTTTCATCATAAACTAAATAAGGTCAAGGATTCTTAATTGAGCTTTACTTTTGCCAAATAATCTCAATGTGTTGCAGTTGATCTACATATCGAATCTCTTTTATTACCCCTAGTTAGTTGCCCATTCAAAAAAAAAAAAAAAAAACGGCGTAAGTTATAGAAAGAAAGTTTATTGCTTCCTTCTTATACAATTATTGTTGTGCGCTTAGTAAATGTTAATCTGCAATGCTGAAAAGTGGTCTGTCATAGAGCTTTCAAAAAAACACCCAGTTTATCTGCACTTCCTTTAGTTTGTACACACACACACACACAAAGCTATTCATTGTTTTCCATCATGTATAAAAATTCCCAAACTATTTCAATGCTAAAAAAGTTATGGGATAACAATAGTATTTAGAACTTCGAGATATAAACATTGATGATGTCTTAAAGTAAAGGATATACACAATAAAATATAAAAATGTATTTGATCCTACTTTAATGTAAGAGATAAATCAACATAATTTTTTTTCCCCATAAACATTGGCACCACATAGATAGATCAAGACAAGGTATTGTACTGTGGTTCCATATTGTCACTCTCTAGACTAAAGTGGAATCTAACTGAGCATTTGACTGGTTCAAAAAGTACAACTTGCCCTTACCATTTCCTCATCACTCTCATCCGGCTGGGCTGGGATAGCACCTTGAAGGGGCAACATGGGCTGACCCATCCGGGCCATACGTGATATCAGCTTGGCCTTGTTGCTGTCTGGTGACTGAAAGTGATACAAAATTATTAAAACCATTCAATAATGAAGCAAACATGTAACAGCCATATCCTTCTCCAAATTATGTTATCAACAATGCAAAAAAACTTAACCAACCTAAATAAATAGAATAATGTAACAAGAAAACTATAATATAATTTTTTTATCCAGAAATACAATACGAATGTTGATTTGGCAAGCACCACTAAGTATTGATCAAACAGTCTTAAAAACTAAACTTATTTGATTACACAGCTGAACTGTTCATTGGGTTTGTTTTACAAAAATAAAACTTTTGTTTTCAAAATTTCAACGAAAATAATATTCCATAAGATTGATGTTTATCCCTTAAAAAAATGTTTTTGATCATAGATGAGATTTTAGAAGAAATTTTAAAGTTAACGATGTTGATCCTACAATTATACCTGTGTTAAATGTTCATTAATTGATTTAGTACGACCTTTGACACCAACATCTTCCAGGTCATCATTATCATTTGGTAGGGCAGGCATCGCAACTGGAGCAGGGGTAGGTGCTGGTGAAGGCTGTGGAGAGTCTCCTTTTTGTAATTTGACCTTTATGATTCCAAAAACGAAAACAAAATTAGAAATTCAGAATTAAAATAACCAATTATAGTAATAATTAAAATGCTATTTAATACAATAACTAATCTGAATAATGTAAAATGTATTTATGAAATAGTAAAGATAATTATTATTATTATTAAAAGCATTTTTGTAGAAATGGATGTTTAAACTAATGCAAAAAACAATATCGTGCAATCCAACATTCAACCCTAAATTTTAAAAAAGCAATAATATTTTTTTGTCCTAAATACATTGAAAACAAAAAAATTTTTTTTTTACAATTTTTAGCATGTCACTTACCCTCATAACTTGTACTTCAAACACCAGTGTGGAATCTGGAGGAACTCTCTCCCCAGCACCCTGAGAGCCATAAGCTAATGATGGGGGAATAATTAACAGTCTCTTAGCTCCCTTTTTCATTCCAAGCATTCCTTGGTCCCATCCCTTAAAAAGAAAACAAATATTTCCGCTAGATTAAGTGCTAATGTTATGTTTACTGTCATCAATGTTGAATTTTGCTATAAAGTTAGTTGAAATTTAGCATTGGATTATTAGATTTAGATGTGTCATTATCTATCATCTTATAAAGAAAGTTAATAAATCTTATGATGAATCAATAGTACATTTTTATAAGGTTTATTTGTCTTCGCTTGAAAAGAGCCCCTCCAAACCCAAACTGAAATGCAGATATTTAACTTTCATTTTGTAAACTGAAAAACATCCTCTAGTAGTTATTATATTAGCTAATTGACTCAAGTATTCTTTGCCTTCAAACTTTACAAATTTCCAAAATGCCTCAGTTAAATAAATTAATTATAAAATGTTATAAGCTCATTTCTTCAAAGAGTTTCAAAATTTACTTCAGAGATTTCATACTTTTAGGGGCTTTATCTGTAAGCTATAGGCTCCTATTTCCTGTTTACAAAATTTAACTGTAATTCCTATGCTAAAAAGATCCAATTTATTTAATTGAATAAACAGAAATCATCTTGGTGAAATAAAACACTTTAATTCCCCAACTTAAAATCACAAAAAATATTGATCACACACTACAATATAATTTAATTTCACTAGTAGATACTCATAGCAAAAGTTATCCAGAACCTCTACAAGCAGGCCACCAGTGCGGTGTACTTCAACAATAACATTGAGAACTAGTTTAAAACCACCAACTCTTTTCAATATGAAACTAAAGCAAACATCCTAAACAAATACTTTGCATCAGCATTCTCAGCCCCAGGAGACAAAGACATATTACTGAATTTGAACCAAGTAAACAACATAGAAGATATAGTAGTACAAGAAAATGGAATTCAAAAACTATTAGCCAACACCAAACCAAATAAAGCTTCTGGACCTGATGGTATTCCAGCTAGATTACTCAAAGAACTAAGCAATGAGCTAGCCCCAGTGTTCAAAATACTCTTTCAGGCTTCACTTAACCAGGGCAGAGTACCAAAGGACTGGAAAGAAGCTAATGTCACCCCCCTATTTAAAAAAGGAGACAAATCTGACCCAGGAAACTACAGACCAGTATCACTTACCAGCATCACATGTAAAATCCTAGAATACATAATACGTAGCAACATCATAAACCACTTAGACAAACATAATGTCCTCACACCATACCAACATGGCTTTAGGAAATATAGATCATGTGAAACACAACTGATAGGACTAATTGATGATTTTTCAAAAGGTTTAGATAATAGTGAACAAATAGATGCTATCTTACTAGATTTTTCTAAGGCTTTTGACAGAGTCCACCACCATAGTTTGCTTAAAAAATTAAAATATTTCGGCATTAATGGTTCACTGCATCAGTGGATTAAAGATTTTCTGATAGGGAGAGAACAAACTGTAATAATAAATGGATCTAAATCAACACCGATAACAGTAAACTCAGGTGTACCTCAAGGAACAGTCTTGGGTCCACTACTATTTTTAATTTACATAAATGATTTACCAAATTGCATTACTTCAGGAACAAAAGTCAGATTATTTGCAGACGATTGCATAATATATAAAACAATAAAAACAACACAGGACACAGATATTTTACAAAGAGAATTAGATGAATTACAGAAATGGGAATCAAATTGGAGCATGTCTTTCCACCCAGAAAAATGTCAGTTGTTAAGAGTAACAAAAAAACTAAAACAAATTAATTCCACTTATCTTATTCATGGCACACAGACTAAAAACGCAAAATACCTAGGTGTTATAATAAATGAAAAACTGTCATGGAATCCACATATTGATAAAACTACAAAAAAATCAAACAAAGCATTAGGATTTATTAAAAGAAATTTCTATAAATCAAATAAGAACATAAAACTAAAATGTTATTTAACCTTGGTTAGGCCAATAATAGAATATGCATCCTCCGTTTGGGACCCCTCAACTCAAGAAAACATTAAAAAACTGGAACAGACACAAAATAGAGCAGTGAGATTCATAACAAACGAATATTCACATTTGACTAGAGTAACACCTTTAGTAAAATCACTAAATTTAGAAAGCCTTCAGGACAGAAGGCTCAAAAGTAAAGTAGCAATCATACATAAAACACTGAATCATAATCTTCAAATACAAAAACAAAATTTAATAAAATACTCTGAAAGACACAAAGATAAAGGCACATTCCTCGTCCCATATGCTAGGACAATTTTTTACAAACACTCCTTCTTCCCTAGTGCTATTAGAGCATGGAATGGGTTGCCTGAGCTAGCCAGGAAAACCAGTGACTTGGCTGAATTTAAGTCATTGGTTAATATGCATGACTGAATGCATGACGCGTAGGACGTAATCATCTTCTTTTTTGAAGTAATGTCTGTATTATATAAGATAAGATAATATCTTCCTTGAAAGGAATAGAAGAAAGATGCTCTTGAAGACAATGAAGTCACTGTAAGCATTAAATGAAGAAGATTTACTAACATTCATTTTGCTGACAACAGGGACAGTAGAAAAACTAACTAACTTAGTCATGTGCATAGACAAAGACTCCCACAGCATATGATATGTAAATAAATGCAGAGAAAACTCAAATTATGACAGAATTGGTACTGCGATTGGACCCTGCGATGACCTGCTAACTACTGTCAAAAAAATATTCTATGGCCATATCACTAAGTCCTCAGGGCTCACAAAGACATTCCTTCAGGGAACAGTACCAGGTAAAAAAAGAAGAGGCAGACAGAGAAAGCAATGATAAGACAACATGAGAAAATAGTCGGGCCTGACAATGTAGGTGAATTAGTAGATACATAGAAGTCAATGACATATTTATCTTGTTAATATAGTCTATATAATCTCCATTACTGCCACTGCTTGAACAAACTAGAAATCTATTTTTATTACTATAGAAGTTAGACTTTAATCCACATATTATGTGACAATAAATAAAATTTAAAAAAAAAATGTTATTTTAACAAGAAAAGTAATACTTTCAATAACTTTTAGAACAGAATAAATCCTCGCAAATACTCCATTTTACTGTTCTCCTTACATACTGAGGCATGGGCACTTTTATTTATGAAAACAAATAGGTAAAAGCATTTGGTTTTCACTAAAAATAAAATAACATAGCCAAGAATATAGTCTTAGTTTGGATGAGACAAAAAGAACTCCACTTATACCAAAGCTTCAAGAACTGCTGATGACATTCAACCAAACTAAACTTAATCAGTAACAGCAACAGCATTTGTTAACACTGTTAACCTAATAGCTTGATCTACCAAACCATTGACCAAAAATATGTAGGAATTTCCTTAAATGACAAAAAAACAATCCTGTGATCTGCAATAAAGTGTTTTTTTTTCAAGTAGTGTACGTATTCACATATAAATCTAATCTTATTTACACATACGCACACAAAATTACCTTTATCACTTTGCCTTTTCCAACTCTAAATCGGAAATAATTATCTTGTTGGGATTGATCGAAAACCTGTTGGTGTAAAAGAAAGGATTTTAAATTAATGTTTTTTGAGGATTTCATTATAAACCCATAATACTAAAAGATTTAGATTTAGTTACATAAAAAAAAAAAATAAAACACACTTTTCCTAATGCCCCATTAGTCAACAACCATCCAATGTATTTGACTTCCGCAGAATCACCAGATTCCAAGAGCCCACCTTCTCCCAGCAGTAAATCTTGTTGTATAAAATCTGTTAAAGTACCAGAGACTGAGTTTGCCTTTGCCATTGCTACCTGAAAAAGATTTAAAGTAACAAAAAAAAAATATTTAAAAATACAAATTTACAGAATTCAATATTATATTCTTTATTTTAAGGTGGTTTTAAACAGAGTAAATAGTGTACCTTAGTAAGCCTATACTATACATTAGCTTATATATATATATATTTTTATTTTGTATTGAAAAAAATTTATAAAAGTAAAAATGTTGGCCTTATAAAAAATATTTGAGAAACGTTTGTCCTGTTTTGATTTGTGTTAAAATGAGAAGCATAGTCCAAGATTCTGATCTTATACACACACACACACATATATATATATATATATATGTATATAGTTGTGTTATGACTCTACACTGTCATTTGGCACGATATTGTGGACCATGGGACAAGATGGAGAAACAGAGAAGGGATGAAAACAAGGACGCCTGAGATGTGATTAGTTTGTCTCTAGATCTAGTTTCTAATTGATGATTAAACGTTCCATTTTGTAATCCTTTCGTTGACGTTATTTGGCTAAGTTACAACAATATATATATATATATTTTTTTATATTTCATACCAATAGATATTAAATGTCTCTTAAAATTATTTTCTTTAATGATGCAGTGTTTCACAACCATTTTCTCTTGACAACCCCTTAACAATAGGTACATCCCAACTCCCATTAGCAAGTTAGGGTAAGCTCCTGCATTAGATTCAGGGTGATGTTGAACTGTAAGACATTCTAGTGAATAATGTGCTAAATCATGCTAACATCATCTTTGTCTTAAGATAACTTGGTAAACAGAAAGATTGTACAGCAAGTGAGAGAAATTCATCCCTTCCGATTACAAAAAAGATGGGTACAATTGTACAAGCCTAGGCATATTAAAATGAATGTCAGGTACAAGAAAATGTGTTATTTTAGTTCAGACATCTTTTATGAAAATGGTATAAAAGGTCATACTTTGAAGATGAAAAATTAAATGTCTCTATTTAATAATTTACATTTTTAAAACATCAATTACAACTACGTTTTTACGGGTGATCAATGTTCAAATATAATTTAATAACCACAATGCAAATATAACACAGTTCTTATCCTTTGAAATAATTGTTTTGTGTACCCCACCTTACTTCTCCCTGCAATCCTATATTAGTGAGCTACTGATATGGATCAAAATGAAAAGCAGAGCCAGTGGATAAAAGTTAGATTTAAAAAAATTCAAATTTACATCATAGATCACAAGGTCTAAAAGAGGAACTTTACTTACTGATCAAGGTAAATACTGTAGTTTAATTTTTCCTCACTCTGTAGATAGAAACTAATAGCTACCCACCTCATGGTAAATACTGTACTTTAATTTTTCCTCACTCTGTAGATAGAAACTAATAGCTACCCACCTCATGGTAAATACTGTAGTTTAATTTTTCCTCACTCTGTAGATAGAAACTAATAGCTACCCACCTCTTTGGCAAACTTCTCTGCTGCATCAACAGACTCAAACATGATGGACCACATCTGCCTTGTGTCATCATAGAAACTTGCATAGTTATTTTGTTGAATCTGAATTTCAAACAAATACTAAAATGTTAATCTCTATAATAACACAAGTTCATATTTTCTTTGTTAAAAACAAAACAACTGCACCTAAACACAGCTTTCTACTGTACAACTTTATCATTCTTTTAATTATCTGCTCTTTATTTATATATTATACCCTTAAAGCAATAAATTGAAAATAGTTCTTACGTTGAAAGCAAAGTTTAAAGATATCTTTGCGTTTGTGATCTGTTTCTGTTGCGTTACATAAAGTAGAATGCGATACTGAAAAAAAAAAAAAAAAGAGAAAGAAAGAAAATAAATTACACAGCAGGGTAAAAATATATAATATCTCGACAAAGTGTTTTATAATGAAGCTATTTCTTACAAGACATAATATAGTCTACAAATTATAAAAATAATTGTACTGTACTTAACATGATAATAGTTGATTATTTCAGCTGAAAACTAGTTTAAACTTCAGTATCTTTAGTGACCCTATTTTTTTTTTAAATATATGCCAGGATCTCTTAAAGATTCACTGTATTTTCACGCATATACCCTGAGTATCACTTGCACCTTTATATACCCCACATGTTAAGAGTTGATTTATGAGCCTAATGCTGCTGACAATAACATGCTTAGCTTATTGGAAGAAGACAGTGAATAGGATACAAGTTTTAAAGGCTTCACAAACAAAAGTGAGGACAGTGACATTAGTGAGACTGTGGAAGTATTGCATGCATTGTAGTCTCTAATTTTCAACATTACTGGTATTGACAAATTATTTTAGTTACTTTTTTAATGGTCACAATTAATTACTAGTCAATTAAAGATTCTCTGCCACACCTGTACTATTTGTTTTATGAGATGTTCACAAGCTTTCCAATATACAATTTCACAACCACACAGTGAACTATAGAAAGTATAAAGACCCCCTGGTATGTCCATAATTTCTGTTATGTTATGTTTATGAGTAAAATAAATTTTGTTAACCCTACACAGCAGCTATCTGTTTATAAAAATTTGTATAACCCACAGGTTATATGCGGGAAAACACAGTAAGTAGAACAATGATGATAAATGAATGACATACATGTCATTAAATAGATATTCATTAGAAAATCTTACATCTTTAGCTCCATGGTTGGCCAACAATGCTGCTCCTAGTTTACCCTGTGGAGCATATTTTCCATCAACACTGAGGAAAGAAAACACAAGTTTAGGCTAAATTGTTGATATCTTTTCAATCTAAAAGTATCAATATTTATTTCATATTTAAAACCATAACAGAACAACAAAGGAAATAATCTTACTATTTATAAGCATGGACTACACTGGCAACGACAACTACAGGAGCAGCACCACCATCTGGTGTTGATTCTATGAAATAATATGTCAGAAAGTAAATTAAAACTTCATATCAAGAAAAACTTTTATACCAGTTTGTTAATAAATATTTACATAACAAAAAAAGAAAGAACTATATTTATCAACAAAGAACCACACTTGTATAATAATTTGAATAAAGAACCACTTAAAAGAGAAAGAAAAGTAAAAGTTAGTTTATTGACAATGGTACCTTTCTTTCTAGGCTGCTTTGGAGCTGTATATGTTAAGGATTCATTTCCTCCCTGTCTGCTGGCTTTATCCATACCAAATAAATTGGCCAGTTTAGACCTGCAGGAAACATTTTAAAATGTACTAGTACAAAAAATTTTGAAAAAAAACAACAACATAACATTGTTTAAGAGCCAGAGATAGCATAGCAATTAACTTTATATTTCATGACATAATGGTCTAGATGGCAAAATGTCTAGCTGTGTCACCTACAAATTCTGATATGTGGCAGTAAATCAGGTGCAATTGCTTACCTTACGCTTAACGTTGTTTCTGATTATTCCTCGAAGTAGAGATTTTAGTCGCAGTGATATGTTATGGAACTTGTATTGGCTAAATTGTCTTGCTACTAGGTTTAGGCTAAATTGCATTATCTACCAAAATTATACCAATACACTTGGATCTATTTCATTTACAATATTGTTAACTTTACAGTATGGTTTTACATTATACAATTAGTCAATAAAATTTAAATAAAATAATAGGTCTGTGTGGCATCAAATAGAAACCTGGTGAAAATCTGACCATTTTGGATGTGCAGAATAATTATGTCAGAAAAGATCATTTAATGAATTAATAGGTTTTTCTGACATCACATAGAACACTGTGCAAAATTTGTCAGTTTTGGATGTGCAGAAAAATTAGGTCAGAAAAACATCATTTATTAAGTTATAATTGAAAATAAAATAAAAATAATAATAAATTCATTTTCTGTAGATCAAAACACATATTAGAGTCTATCATCTCTCTATATCAAAACTGTCGAAACCATCAGAGTTTCCCTTTATTTTAAAGCTAATTAATAGGTTAAATGATAATCTTCTTTTTTTTTTCTTAAACTTTTATTAGCTTCATTTAGTGACTTTAGTGTGATAAACAAAATAGAAAATATATAGATCTACGAAATTTATTTTAAGCCTAAGAAAGAGAGGGTGTTAACAGATAAACAGTTAAGTTTAAAATGTGTAACTAAAAAAGGCTCAAAGACTTGAAAAGGCCTTTCAAAAGGGGGTGGACCCTTGCCTGAACAATTGACTCATTGTTTTTGTTACAAAAAAATCACTTACCCTCCTCCAGTAGACATAAAATCATTTTCGTCATCATCAGCATTAAAGAACATTTTTTATCAAATCATAAATTCGTTTAGCGGATAATTATATGACTGCTCTACTAGATTTTGTCGCAAAAAAAGATCTAGTCTAATAGCGCTAGGTCTAGGTCCAGAACTAAGTTGTTGTCAACATAAACCTATACAGTCATATGAGTATATAATGACCCGGAAGTTTATTGCTTTTTTCCACTCTTACAAAATATGGATTGGAACGAAAAGAAAATAATATAAAAAAAGATACATTGAAAATAATAAAAGAAACAAAACATCATGTGATAAAGTTATATGAAACGAAGCAAAGAATGTATTTCTTATTCTAGTTACACTACATGGGCGTAGCCAGGATTTTTTTTCGGGGAGGGTTTGGGGGGGGGGGGGGAATTCCCCCCCCCGACCTCCCCCCCCCCCCCCCCCCGCGAAAAAAAAATTATATATATAAATATATGTGTGTGTGTGTATATAATTAATCTTTATTACATTCTGACCCTTTCGGAAGACGTTTATTGTTTATTGTAGACTCCCCGCCCTTGCTAGCAAGGGGGTCTGGGGGAGTTCGCATCTCCCCCAGCGCGGGGCGAAGCCCCGCCACTGAGGCCGCTGAGCACTATTTCTGGTATTGAAAGCCAACAAAATGCATATTCTGAGGTATCTACAGTGCATTATCTTGCTATTAAAAAGTTTTATTTCAAAAACCTAATGTGCTATTCTTACTGACTTAGACCCTCTCGCGCACTAGCGGATCCAGAACTTTGGAGTGGGGGGGGGGGCGATTTTTTTCCAAACCCTAACCCTAACGCCCAGTAAACCCTAACCCTATGCATAAACGTGTGTACAGAACACACACACACATACACACACACACATATATATATAAAAGCAGCATTTCTCAACCTTCGGCGAAAAAGTGGGGCAACGCTATAAGGTTCCCTTGTGGGGTTTCGGGCAAAGCCCCGACGACAAAAGCGTTTTCTTGCATTCTTCACTGAAGAAACGCATTCTCCTGACATCTACAGCTCATCATTCATCAATGAAGTTCGGGCAAAGCCCCGACGACAAAAGCGTTTTCTTGCATTCTTCACTGAAGAAACGCATTCTCCTGACATCTACGCTTATCATTCATCAATGGAGTTCGGGGCGAAGCCCGAAAGGACAAAAGCGTTTTCTTGCATTCTTCACTGCAGAAACGCATTCTCCTGACATCTACAGCTTATTATTCATCAATGAAGTTCGGGGAGAAGCCCCGACGCTAAAAGCATTTTCTTGAATTCTTTACTGCAGAAACGCATTCTCCTGACATATACGCTTATTATTCATCAATGGAGTTCGGGGCGAAGCCCGAAAGGACAAAAGCGTTTTCTTGCATTCTTCACTGCAGAAACGCATTTTCCTGACATCTACAGCTCATTATTCATCAATGGAGATCGGGGCGAAGCCCCGACGCCAAAAGCGTTTTCTGGCATTTTTCACTGCAGAAACGCATTCTCCTGACCTAAAGCTCATTATTCATACTATTTAAAAAAAGGACCTTTTGAATAATATTGTACTTGAAAGATATTCTAATATGAATTTATAGGCCCTTAATACATTGCAAATAAAACCGATTTGTTCCTTGAAAAGATAAGATACCCCACATATTTAGATTTTGGTTTTGAGGATCGCCGCCGAAAAAAAATTATTCGATAAATAATATTCAATAACATTGTAGTATAAGTTGTGAGTTATAGTCCCAAATTTATTTAACTAGAAAAATATCCGATTGAGTAAAGGTTTGGAAAAGGCGACTATAAATGCTTTATTTTCGGTTTAGAACTCATCTCAGTCATGATTCTTATACTGAAAAATTTCGTTTGAATTCTAACTTTTCCAATGCAAAGTCTTTCTTAAAATAATTATGATAAATTCATGTGAAATTACATAAACTCAGGAAATAGGAGGGGCGGTAGAATGAAAAAGATTAATCCTCGCTCCTTTAATAATTTCTGCTAAAGATTGCATTTGGCATTAAAGAATAAAAAAAAAGTAGGGCGACTCGATATAAGAATTTAATTTATAGTGTATATAAATTATATTAGTGGGAGATTTTTTACATTTTGTAATTTCTAAACAATAATACTAAAAGAAAAAGTATTGGTTTGTCCGATGGGGGAAATGCAATTGCATATATCGCCCTTCCCACCTGGTGCAACCTTTTTTCATTTAAATTTACTAATGATAAAATTTGAGATTAGAGTATGGTACGACATAATATACAATGGGTTCACATATCAATACGTAGTTTATATTATATAGATATTCAACTAATTTTGTTCACAAACTATGATTCTCTATAAAAATAGGACCGCCCCCCCCCACTCAGAGGGCTAGAGTGGGAAGGGCAGTACATGCAATCGCCCTCCCCCCAACCCCACCGAATCGACCAAGATACCAGAAAGGGAGCGACATAATATAAAATTTATAGATTAATTCAACTAATTTTGTTCACAAACTATGATTTCTCCATAAAAGTAGGACCGCCCCCCCCCACTCAAATGGTTTAGGTGGGAAGGGCAGTAGAGGTATTCGCCCCCCCCCCCATCCCCAAAAGGTAAACAGGGAACGACATAATATAAAGATCGGTTAAAATATCAATAACAAGTTTTAATTATATAGATTTTTAATTGATTCTGTTAGCAAGCTGTGATTTCTACAAATAAATTGGACCGCCCCCCCCCACTCGAAAGTGTATGGGGGGGGGCGGGATTGATACCATTGCCCCCTCCCGACCCCACCAAATCGGCCAACATACTAGAGGAGGGGGCGAAATAATAAAAAAAATAGGTTGAAATATAAATAATTAGTATATATTATTAACATAAGTAATAAATTTGTATACAAATTGTGTGAATTCTATACTAAAATTCGTCCTCCCCCCCTTCGGGGGGAGGGGGTCGGCCGAGTGGGGGGGGCGATCGCCCCTACCGCCCCCCCCCCTGGATCCGCCAGTGCTCTCGCGCCGTTCGGCGCATTTTCCGGCAAGCTGTTTCCGCAACTCTAATTTACGTAATTCATTTTGTCGGAGAACATGTCCCGCAAAACCTCATGCGACGCGCTGTCACAACCTTACTAAGGATTCGACTCCCAGTTCGGCATATGATTTCTTTGATTTAGACCCGATCTCTATGACTGACTCCTAAAATCTGTCTTAGCCATCTTTGTTGAGCCACATTTAATGTTTTTCAATTTCGGCAGAAGACTTCACACTTTATTAATGGAGCCCAAGCTACTGGTAGAAATTTGTAACCTTTCTTGACTACGCTCTTGGAATTACATGCCTGTATTTCGCTTTAGATTTTATATCGAAAAGGAAAGTTTTTTCGTCAAATCATCTGTTGAGGGGTTTTAAAGTAAAAAATCTCTGGAGTTTTTTTTTTTTTTGTTGGTTTTTTAAACTCAAAACCCCATTTAGCTACGATCATAGAATTTGGTGACTGTAGTTTGCTTTAAAATAATATTGAAGAGAGAGGTTTTCAACTCTAAACGCTCTGTAGGGGAATTTTAAATTCAAAACCATCTGGAGGGGTTTTAAACTTAAAAGAAAAAGCCATCTGGAGGAGGGGATTTAAACTCAAAAACCCTTTGACTACGCTTATAGATTTTATAGTGTGTAATTTGCTTTTTTTTATATTGAAGAGGTACTTTTTAGCTTCAAACCCCAACTGGAGGGGGGGGGGGTTATATTCAAAACCCCTTTGGCTACGCTCATAAAATTTTGAATTTATAATTTGCTTTTTTATATTAAAGAGGGGGTTTATCGTAAATTTTGGAGGGGGTTTTAAAATCAAAATCTTCCTTAACAGTGCTGTTGGAATTGGGGTTTTAAACTCAAAGCCCCTGGTAGGGGGTTTTAAACTCAAAACCCACCTGGTAGAGGGATTTGTATCTCAAAATCCCCTGATAGGGTTTTTTAAAATCTCAAAACCCCCTGGTAGAGGGGTTTAAACTCAAACTGGTACAGGGTTTTTAACTCAAAACCCCCTCGGCTGTGCTGTGGTAAGTGATGATTTAGTATTAAAATCTCACCTAAAATAAACAAAATGAAAGCTAAAATCAGTCACTTAATTCCTTCCACCGCCCCCCCACAGGGGGGGGGATTTCATTTCGGGGGGGGGGTTGAACCCCAAGAACCCCCCCCTGGCTACGCCCATGCCACAAAGTAATCTTATTTTATTTAGTTCTCGATAGAGATCTTCCCAAATAGCTTTTCATATTATCCTACAAAATTCAGACGTTACGTCAACAAAAATAAAAGATTATGACGTCCTATGTGTGTCCTTGGGTCAATCAAGTCATGCAGGTTAATCAATGACTTACTCTGCTAAGTCTTTGGTTTTCCTGGCTGATTCAGGCAACCCACACCATGTTCTACTAGTCTAATAGCATTACGGAATAAGGAGTACTTGTATACATTTGTCCTAGCATATTTGTTTTTGTATTTGAAGATCATGGTTCCGTGTTTTATGTATAAGTGCTACTTTACCTTTAAGTCTTCTCTCCTGAAGGCTTTCTAAATTTAATGATTTTATTTAAAAAGCTACTCTAATCAAATGTGAATATTCGTTTGTTATGAAACTCATTGCTCTATATTGTGTCTGTTCTAGTTCCCTAATGTTCTGTTGAGTTAAAGGGTCTGAGGTATTTTGTACATATTCTATTATTGCCAAACCAAGGTTTAATAACATTTTAACATCTCAACGACCATGACTTACTAAATTCATTATTTCTATTGATTTCAAAATCTCTTCCAATCTTTTTCCCGACATTCTTCCTTTCTTATTTATTTTGCTTATGTCGCCACCATATTTCTTCCAATTGCCTTCTCTTTCTTTTCCCCAGTGGTTTAATGAGTACAAAGGATATAACATTATTTACACAAGTGGAGACAACTTTACCCAATGCTCTGAGATACCGGGTTTGAATCTCCATGGAGACTGGCATTTTGAATTTCGAGATTTTTTGGATGCCTTAAGTTCATCCTTCTAATAGGTACCTGACATTAGTTGAGGAAAAGAAAGGTTGTTAGTTGAGGAAAAGAAAGGTTGTTGTGATGGCCATAAGACACCATTGTTAACATCGTTGGACGTCCCTGAGTTCACCCAACTCTAATGGGTGCCTGACATTAGTTGGGGAAAGGAAATGCGGTTGGTCGTTGTGCTGGTCATATGACACCCTCGTTGACCATCGGCCATAGAAACAGATGACCTTTACATCATCTGCCTATACATTGCAATGTCAGCAAAGAGTACGTACTCTAATCTTAAAGTTTAAACCACACTTTTTACAACAAAAATAATTGGAACTACATATTTGTGTTCAAGATGTTTTATTTTTCTTGAAATATGATCTTTTAAGAATTAAACAAAAAAAAAACTTTTAATAAATTTGACACTTTAATAAGTACAAGCTTTATTTTAGAAATTCTTCATATAGTCATGTCTGAAAACAAACATTTTCTTCTGGGATGTGAATTTGAGAATCTAATTGGTTCATATGTACTGGGTCTCACCCGATTCCCGTCTTTCAATATAGTTTTCAGCGAGTGGCTCTTGCTGATTCTCAGTGTCTCTCAAAATCCCGTTACTCTGCAACCACGAGCAAATATTTCTTGCATGGTCTGACAGCGTATCTCTTCTATCTTCTTCACGAGAGAGTTCCTCTCTTTCCACAAGCTCGCTTATGTACTCTGTCTCTCTTTTACCATTCAGCTGTCTGCAAAAACTTTTGGCAGCATTGTAGACATTGTTAACTGTGTTCGCCGCGCAAAGCACCTTTCCTATAATAATAATTGGCACAACTCTTTTCTCGCCACGAGTGTCCAGTTCATTGTTTAAATCCTGACCACTGCGCACGCTTCTTCCGGTGACTATATTCAAGGCCAGACAAAAGGCAGAAACCATATATCTTAAGGTCGTCACCAAATCTTTCTTATTTTTCTCGAGCGCACCAACGTTTGCTTCATCAAATGCGACTGCCTCCCCGACTAGCTTCTGAAAGATATAGTGTGTAATATAATAATAATTGTATCATCTAAATGAAAATACATATACAGTAGAATGTCAATTAGCTGGATAAATCTGGAACGGGGTCTCTCCGTATACACCATCGTCCGGATAACCGAATACGGAATACTAAAAACGCATTATTTCACCAACAATATAAAGACACAGGCACCCAACACTTCAACTAACTTACTTGCAAACTTTAAATCCTTCGACTGGTTTACACGTTTCAGAAACACGTTCTATGAGACAGTCGGAATATACCAAGATAAGGGAGCAATGCAACAGAGCACTTAGTTCTTCTTCTTCTAGCCAGCTTGTTGCTGCTGAGCTGTCAGCTCTTTTGCAGACTGTGCCAAAGAAAAAAAGTGTGCTGTTTTCTTCAGTTGTTCAGCACTGGTGTTGGTTATGTTGGGCTGGAGTGGTAGTAGGGTCTGCCTAAGGTGGATTAGGAGGGGCATTCAAAAAAGATATGGTTTACGGTTTCATAAGGGTGGGCGAAGTGTCTACAAAGGGGGAGTTGTGTGGGATTTATTTTATTGAGATGGTAATTTTACCGACGTGTGTGTCCTGTCCTTAGTTGTAAGATTGTAGATTGCTCTTTGAGGGAAAGGAATAGAGCACTTGCATACTGTGGAGGAGCGGTAAAACGCTTGGTTTTTAAACTGGAGGTCCCAGGTTCGAATTCTAGTGAAGAATGGGATTTTTAATTTCGGGATCTTTTTAGGCGCCTCTGAGTCCACCCAGCTGTAATGGGTACCTGACATTAGTTGGGGAAAAATAAAGACGTTTGGTCTCTGTGCTGGCTACATGACACCCTCGTTAACCGTAAACCACATAAACAGATGACTTTTACATCATCTGCCCTATAGACCACAAGGTCTGAAATGGGAACTTAACTTTACTTACATACTGTAATGTTTAAAAAAAGGCGGTCCGGATATTTCACGTTTCGGATGAGTGACGTCCGGAAATAAAGACGTTCTACTACAATTGAGGACTATATTTTATTTAAGAAAATTTACAATATCAACTTGTAAACGTTTCGACACAATTCGTTGATATTGGAAAGTTTGGATATTACATAACGACTAAAAGTGGGAAATATATCGGAGTGTGTTACGAATTATGAAGATTTGTTGCATAACAAAAGTTTTTTAAATGAAATAACAGGTAGGAACAACATGTTAAAAATATACTATTATAAAATTTAAAGTTTTTTTTGTGATTTTTCAATTTTTCCATTTGACAATGGACGTAATCAAATCATTCCACTTTTCCTGGTCAGCAACTGTTCTTAGTACGATATCAAGAGAGCGGCCGGTCAATTCTTGTACGTAATTCAGCCAGAATTTTGAACAACCCCTTTTCCCAGCACTGTACCTCGAAGGACTACTTTTGACAGTCAGTCATGTCTTACAATATGACCAAACCAGTCTCTTCACAGGATTGAAAATAAGTTTGTTTTCTTTTTTGATGAAATCATTTACTCTGTTTGATTTGTGATTTTCTTTTCATGTTCTTTTCTTGCGTTTTACTTTAAGTTCCTTTATATATTGCCACCGCATTGTTTCATTTAGTTTTTGTCTTCTGTTTTCCTCTTCATATATTTTAATTATTAAAGAATATAAAATGGATGGGCCTGCCATTGAAAGAGGTTCTATCGAAAAAATCTTATGTGGTGCCCCAACGGTCCAACAGATATAGTCCCTAAGGGGTAGGTGAAGGTGAAATCAGATCTTAAAAGTCAAAGTAGGAAACGTGTTCGTGAGACCAAGTACTCTTGAACTTAGCTTGGCTTGGCTTGGCAGAGTTGTGTTTACTGAGCGTCTATAGGCAGCACGGAAAACCTTCTCCCAGATACCCCACTAGTCTCAAATTGAGATTGGACCATAGCGCCCTTAGAATGAAAGTAGCGCTATATAAAAGCCATATTTAATTTTAAGTATAAACAAGGAGCAAATTACTGTGATTAACTTTTACTCTGACCCCCCCCCCCCCAGGTTTATTCACCGGAGACACCAAAACATGTGCTAATAATGCATGAGTCTACATTCAATGAAAACCTCCAGTAATGGCTTATATCTTTATTTTTTTTTCTTCTAACATGGACTAAAATATTAAAAACAAACAATTACTTTCTGTATGTCCTTCAGTTCAGTGCTAGTTTGGTCTCTCTTGTTCAGTTCAGCTCCAAGAATAAAACAAAACAGACACAGGAGAGAGATGGTTAACATTGGAAGATTCATTCTGTTACGTAGTTTTGTAACCTGAACACTGCTGGAAGAAAAGATTATATATATATATATATATATATATGAACGTTTGGGCTTGGGTGTAATACGTTTTAATTCTGACGGAACGTCCAACCATATAAAACAATGTAAAACTAACATCTTCATTAACATTGGTATGAATGTTCCTGAGATCTTTACAGAGGATGTAGTATTTGCTAGAACAGCTCCCTCTCTGCATAGCTTTGCTCTCTTTCACCCTTTCTCTATCTCTCGATTTATGTTCGGTTTTGTTCGGGTTAGGTTTAATGTTATGAAATTATTTAATAGCAAAACTAAGTACCAAGTTCATGTAATAAGATTCTATAAAATTTATAAGTTTAAACACTTTGAATTTGAAACTTTACATACATAAATATAACACTCTATTAATGTGCCACGTACTAGCTATCATGCTATGGCATCTTCAAATATTAAAATTACAAATAGCTGCAGTCAAAGTTCACAAAACATTGAATAGTAAATGTGATGATTAATGATCTGACGTTAAACACAGATAGCTTAATGTAGCCGACTGTCTTATCTTCTTATCTTATAAATTACAGACGTTACTTCAAAAGAGAAGATAATTACGTCCTTCGCGGAATCGGCCAATCTAATAATGCATGTTAAAATCATCCAAGTCCTTGGCTTTCCTGTCTGATTCAGGACAGCCATTCAATGCTCTAGAAGGGTAGAAGGAGCTTTTGTGAGAATTCGCCTATCATATGGAACGAGGAATGTGCCTTTATCTTTGTGTCTTTCTTAGAATTTTTTAGGATTTGTTTTTGTATTGTACAATTATGGTTCAGGGTTTAAATATAATTGCTACTTTACTTTTTAGTCTTCTGTCCTCAAGTGTCTCTAAATTTAGTGATTTTACTAATGATGTTACTCTAGTCAAATATGAATATTCGTTTGTTTTAAAATCTCACTGCTCTATTTTTGTCTGTTCCAGTTTCTTAATGTGTTCTTGAGTTGATGGGAAAAGAAAAATAGTCCTACAATATCTACATTGATAGGAAATCAAGTTTAATTTACTGCTATCACCGAAAGGGAACAGCCGCTATTAGTTTTGTTTGATCTGTCTGTCCGTCCATCCTTCCGTCTGTCCGTCCTGTTTAGATCTCAAACATTAAAAAAAAAGATATTAAAAATCCGATATAATGATATTTTAGAACTTTCAAAGTTTTTTATGCAACGGCTAAGTGTAATTTTCAAAATTAACCATGAAAGCAAATTTTTTTCATAATGTTTAGAACTATTCACAATAAATAGTAAAATAGTAGGCCCTATGAGAGTTTATATTAATAACGGCGGCGTATTCCAGTTCATTTTTAACGCATTTATAGAGACTAACTAATGTTTTAAAATGTGTATTAGTAAATTAAATATTATGTCATATAGGCTAACTATTTCAAACAAAATGTTTTTTTTTTTTGTTATAAAATAAAAAAGAATATATTTAGCATGTATATAAGTCAAATAATTAAAGAATTTAAAACAACAAATAATAATCGATTTCACTTAACATTTAATGTAACCCACGTAAGTACACAGTAACATTTAATGTAACACACGTAAGTACACAGTAACATTTAATGTAACACATGTAAGTACACAGTAACATTTAATGTAACACACGTAAGTACACAGTAACATTTAATGTAACCCACGTAAGTACACAGTAACATTTAATGTAACCCACGTAAGTACACAGTAACAATTAATGTAACCCACGTAAGTACACAGTAACATTTAATGAACGGGAAACTTTTTTTTTCATTGAGGCCCTGAGTAAGATATTTGTCCCATACAAAACAATTACATTATTGTACTTTGCCATCCAATAGCATCATTTAGGCCAGATTTACATTGAACCATATCTTGAACCATATCAGCTAATTGAAACATGATTATTAACAATAATAACACTAATAAATCTTTATAGTCAGTCAGATTAACAATAATTTTAGTTTATAGTTTATGACATTCATGCTGAAAATATTTAAACCTGAGTGGACCACTTCGGTGGCAGATTTTGAATTTGCTTTTCCACTCAAACTGTTTTTGTAGCTTAATTGTAAGACTATTATCTTTGTTTAAATTTGAAGGAAAGGAGATCCATTTTGTTTTTTTAGAAAACAAGTTACAACATAATAAAGCTTGACTTTGAGTCTGACGATTTAAAAAAAAAATATACTTGTGGTTTTTAAGCACGTGAAAAGAATCAGTTTCTTATCGAGTAACAAGAGGGATAACTCTATTGCCTCAACGTGATTATACATTTCACCAATTGCTATAATTACAATATGATCGTAACTAAAAAGATATCCAACCTACCAAAAGCTCTGCTTTACTTCGAACAAGATACAGTGTTTCTGATGCTCTATTACAACATAAATACTGTGAACTTGTGAAAACTGCGTGAGAAAACTAATTAATTTCTGTTGTGTACGTGTGAGGCTATTTGTCATGACACAACTGGGGCTGTGTCAATAAAACATAACACGATGTGCACAAACATAAGCAGGAGATCCTGTACAAAATAATTCAAAAAAAACGAAATCTAGATCAATCTGAAAGAGAAGCGATGGAGATCTGTAATGAAGCAACTACTCTGAGAAATGACTTGGAGTTTTAAAAACTTGAAGCTGTAGAAGTAACTCTATCACTTTATGCTGATTTACAAAAAAAATTCTTTTCAGAGAATAGGAAAAGTTTTTGAAAGATGGTGTAAAAATAATTGTCTGCATCGCTTGAAATTGGTCAGGCAGGAATGTCTGTTGCTTTTTTTTTTTTAAATCAATCGGTTTCAGTAGCAGGTCTGTCATGTCACTTCAAACATCGATTGCAAAAGGATTTTTGAAAACTCAGAAAATTCAGTAATCTTTAAAAGCCTTAGAATGTATATGTGTGCGTTTGTGTAATAATGTGTGTAAGTTTAAATGAATACCTCCCATCCAAGAAGAAATCCTGGCTACAGGGATACTGAGAAAAGTAATAAATTGGTAATCAGTTTTTTTTTAAATCTATGTATTTATTTCATCATCAGTTTGAAAAGTAATAAATTGGAAATCAGTTTTTTTTTTAAATCTATGTATTTATTTCATCATCAGTTTGTTATTCATTTTATCATCGATTAATTAAGCTCAACTATTAATTTTAGCAGCAATTAGCTAGATCAGAGTATTAATTTTAACGTTCATTCAGTTACTTCAAAGTATTAATTTTATAATCAGCTGGTTGAATGTAAGCAGCTTATTAATTTCATTATCAGTTAATTAGATATAATTTGTCACCGATAGTGCTTAGTGGTTTCATTTCTAGGTGATTTTAGATCTCTAGCTAGTGATAAAGTTCCCCTTTCAGACATTGAGGTCTATAGGGCAGACGATCTAAAGGTTATCTGTTTCTGTGGCCTACGGTTAACAAGGGTGTCATGTGGCCAGCAGAACGACCAACCGCCTTTACTTTTCCCTAACTAATGTCAGGTACCCATTGGAGCTGGGTGGACTCAGAGGCGCCAGAGGATCACGAAATTAAAAATCCCAGTCTTCACCAGGATTCGAACCCCGGTTCGGAAGCCAAGCGCTTTACCGATCAGCCACCGCGCCTCTAGTGATGCTAGCACAGAATCCTAATGAGACTTTGAAGTTCATAGTGATGCTTATGGTCTCTTGTGTAAGCATTATTTTAGAATCAGTAAGTTAGATATCTAAATATAAATTTGAACGGTTGGTTTTATTTCGTATTTTACTTCTAAATCGATAACTATAGTTCGTGCTAAAAAAAAAGTGTATTTATGGATTGGACTAGTTGAAAACATAACATAAAAACTAAACAACAACTATTTAAAGCGATGGTGAGGGGGGTTCTTGTTATTGAAGTAATGGATACGTCAGCATATTGCCGGACATACCTGATATTGACTTTCTCGCCTACCCTCGCCATGACGTCATTTAACTGTTGCAGTGTTTACGTGTCTCTGTAAGGATAGATAGATAGATAGATAGATAGATAGATAGATAAATAGATAGATAAATAGATAGATAGATAGATAGATAGATAGATAGATAGATAGATAGATAGATAGATAGATAGATAGATAGATAGATAGATAGATAGATAAATGGATAGATAGATGGATAGATAGATAGATAGATAGATAGATAGATAGATAGATGGATAGATAGATAGATAGATAGATAGATAGATAAATGGATAGATAGATAGATAGATAGATAGATAGATAGATAGATAGATAGATAGATAGATAGATAGATAATAGATAGATAGATAAATGGATAGATAGATAGATAGATAGATAGATAGATAAATGGATAGATAGATAGATAGATAGATAGATAGATAGATAGATAGATAGATAGATAGATAGATAGATAGATAGATAGATAGATAGATAATAGATAGATAGATGGATAGATAGATAGATAGATAGATAGATAGATAGATAGATAGATAGATAGATAAATGGATAGATAGATAGATAGATAGAAAGATAGGTAGATAGATAGATATATAGATAGATAGATAGATAGATAGATAGATAGATAGATAGATAGATAGATAGATAGATAGATAATAGATAGATAGATGGATAGATAGATGGATAGATAGATAGATAGATAGATAGATAGATGGGTAGATAGATAGATAGATAGATAGATAGATAGATAGATAGATAGAGAGAGAGAGAGAGAGAGAGAGAGAGATAAATAGATAGATAGATAGATAGATAGATAGATAGATAGATAAATAGATAGATAGATAGATAGATAGATAGATAGATAGATAGATAGATAGATAGATATAATAATCTATATATATAATTCTCTTCTTCCCTCAACAGTTTAAACAAGAAGTAAAGGAAAGATCACTCTCTTATTTCTGCGGATAGTCAGCCCACGAAAAAAACAAGAGGGAGGGGGGGGGGGAGAACACGTTTTCACAGCTCGCTATAGATGGCTGCGCGCTGGACTGTTAAACCCTTGCCGCTTTCATCCAACTTCGTCTTGCGGGAGGTTTGGACTAGGAAATAAACTATTTTCAACTCTGAAAGAACATCCGAAACATGGAAAACATTTTACAAACACTAAATAGTAGGGCCGGACTTAAGCATTGTGGGGCCCTATTCGAAACGGATTTCGCGGGGCCAAGTTTAGGTAGGGAAGCGGACAATAAGTGAAATTTAAGAGTTTGTATAAGAAAATAAATTCGTCAATGCATTTTATTCATTCTTTACTACGTACAGAATTACTTAACGAGCTTTGCGTGTAGCAAAGTCATTCAGTATATCATAATAATTCTGCTTGTTACATAAATCCCGCTCAATAGCAAGAATTACCAAATGTTTCAATCTATCTTTGAGAATTGTTGACCTCAAGTAATTCTTTATTAGTTTTAGACAAAATGACCATTTTTCCTATATATTTCCGTATATTTTAAGGACTTTTCGTATATTTTGCAATTTCAGGAGATTTCCAGGAGCTCCTGGTAAATCGACAAAGGGCGCGGGAAATCTGTTCTAAGTTAGAAAATGGTTTAATTTAATAATTTATACACCTTGAATTATCGCGGGTCCCATGAAAGTGCGGATCCTTCGGTCGCATAGGTTGCAGTGGCCTAAGACCGGCTCTGCAAAATAGCGGCGCATGCTACGCCGCCGGTCGACTAGTAATAAAAATAATATTAATAATAATAATAATCTTTATTGTCCGTATGGAAATTTGTCTTACAATTTGTGCATTACACCAAACAAAAAACATTATAACTATAAGAAACCAAAGTGTACATTCACACCAGACTCACTCATAATTTACATGTGACAAAGTTTATATCAGATTGTTATTATTTAATGATTTTATTGCCAAGGGAACAAAAGAGTGTTTGTGTCTGTTTGTCTTTGCCATCGGTGTCTTGTATCTCTTTTGTGATGGTAAAATCACAAAATCCTGATACAAAGGGTGATTCTTTATTTCGAGGATCTTGTTACCTTTTTTTATAGATGGTTGTTTCAAACAACTGCCCAAATGGGGTTTGTTTTTTGCCAATGATTTTACCAGCAGCATTTAGGATTCTATAAAGTTTATTTTTATTTTTAATGCTCGGATTGCCATACCAGGCAATGATATTGAAACTTAAAATATTGCAGATATGAGCGTGATAAAACATAGCCAAGGCCTTTTACTAACATTAAACAAGGACAGTTTTCTTGGTAATCGTAATCTTTGCTGCCCTTTTTTGCTGATATATATAAGGCCTCCAAAGTAACTTAACAATTTAATGTCCAATAAATCACAGCTAATACTGTACAATTGGCAAAAGCGTAAAACTGACTGTACAAAACCTTCTCCGCAACTCTGTAATATACTCCACTGGCTCTTAGCCTTTTCTGGACTTGTACTCAATTCTATGTTCACATCGTGCTGGTTCTTGACTTCGACTTGTACTTGTGAAGTTACGAGGTAACGTGAAGTGACTTGACTCTGACACCTTTGCTCTTATATAGGGTCACTATAGGCCTTCTGGAACACGATAGAACGTCTCTCGATAAATCTGGTTGATTACATGACTACATCCCTCGTGACTCTCATCAGCTCTGTTCACAACACGGATCCTTACCAAACCGTCGTGGGTGACCGTCGCAATTCGTCACAGTTAACAATACGTCTAGTGCTGGCCTGGGAGATTAGCGTCGCCTAAAAACACAGCACTACCCCAATCTGTGTCACCACCCATGTGTCAACGGCTCCGGGAGTTAAGTGGGGACGTATCTGGGGACCTATCTGAGCAGTCACTCGACTTGTCTGGTAGCTACGAGGCATTACGCCGAACAGCCCAGTTTCTTGCCAGAGCACTACGGGAGGATTGAGTCCTTCCTGCTCTGATTTTTCAATAAGAGTTCATCGCAGGTGTCACCACTTGGTTTATAACAGTAACATTGTCATTTTCTATTTAAATTTCAATGTGTCTTATCTATCTTGGGCAGCTGTAACTTCTGGGTATGACTGGTTTAAACGTATCAAAAGTAAATCTAAGGGTTGACTAAAAAGATACAATATCTTTAACTTATAATAATATACCATGTCATGTAAAGGCTGTTTTTACCGTAAGGTAACCCACACAATGCTTACGAAGAGATGCATCTCTAACTTAGTAGGCCTACTTAATTAAAAAACTGAAAAATATTTAAAAACAAGGTTATGGAAGACAGTTTGTGTGGAAACACAAACTCAAAATCGGCCCCCAAAGTGGTCCACCCAGTCAGTCTTCAATATTTTCAGAAAAAACATCCGAATGAAATTATATCAAAGACAAAACGAGAGATAAGAATGGAGAAAGAAGATTAACAGATCTTGTGTAGTGCCCCAACGGTCCCGAAGTTAGATGTAAACCTGGCCTAACTAGTTCCCCTTTCAGACCTTGATGTAAAGTTCATCTGTTTTTGTGGCCTACGGGTGTCATGTAGCCAGCACAACGACCAAATGCCTTTACTTTTCCCCAACTAATGTCAGGTATCCATTAGAGCTGAGAGGCGCCCAAAAATTTCAAAGTTGAAAATCCCAGTCTTCACCAGGATTCGAACCCGCGCCCCCTGGTTCGAAAGCCAAGCGCCTCCCCTGGTATAACTGATGTCTTATAATATATCTAATTGTTTTGATAAGGCATAATCTCTTATTCGAATCCTCAAAATGCTGCGCTATATTAATACGAGTTTAGGAAAATGAAATTTACAAGATTACTATTCGTTTTAAATTAGGTCTAACTTATAATGCATACTAATTAGCTTTTTCTCTTTAAAAAACTGCTTGCATAACTGATTTTAAAAATTAGATTTTTCACTTTCAGAAAAAAAAAAGTAGCCGTTGCATCAGAATTTTGAATGGTCTAAAATATTGTGGTGTCGGATTTTCAATATCTTTTCTAGTTTACGAGATCTAAACGGGACGGACGGACAGACGGACAGACGGTCAGACGGACAGACGGACAGACATTTCGCACAAAACTAATAGCGTCTTTTTCCCTTTCGGGGGCCGCTAAAAACATATTTTTTTTTTACTCCCGTCAAGGTAAAAGCGCCAATTTTGTGCGTATAGCCTGTCGGTCTGTATGCCCGTAACATTCTGATAAAAATACACTACTGAACATATTATTTCAGCTTTAATTTTCCTTTTGAAATATCGCAAAAATTTAAGTATCTATAGTAGGTTGTTCCATATAATGTAAAAAAACATTGCTCTAGCTCATAGTACATTTAATTTTCTTGCTCATTCGTCGCAAAAACGTATGATCCAAAAAAAGTTTTTGCGGATTTGATAAGAGAAATGCAGTTCACGATTGTTTAAATCTGTATGTTGACTAATATCTCAATAAGTCTCATTTACGTGAAATTATTGTTTGAAATCGCACTTTTGACTTTTTACACTTTATATTCTTGGAAAAAAAACGACACGAAAGTTTAATTGTCGATAATAAAATAAGCCAGACTTTAACTGAAATTTTTTTATGTCGAATGACTTATTTTAGAAAAATATTGATAATAGGTTGTTCATTTACCACAAATGATTGACTTATTAAACATTTAACATTCTTGCCTAAATATTGCAAAAGTCTTTTTATCGATAAATATTATTCCGGGTTTTTGTTAAAAAAAAACAACAAATTAAGGCTAAAGAATGATTAGAAACGGCTCGCTTGACTTATATTACTTTGATTTTCTTGCAAATTTAAGTAAAAAATTAAATTGTTTTGTATGAAAATAATTAAAGCAAATTGGCTTTTTAAAATATATAACACATGTTTGTGTGTGCTAAAACGTCTCATATCTCATTATATTAAAAAAATCTTTTCTTTCGGACATATTATGAAAAACATTTTAACTCTACATAATTCTTCAAATTTAATTTTCTTGATAAACCTTAACACTGATCTCATTATCTTCAATATCATGCTCCTTTTTTTTTAGGAGTAAAAGTAAATACAAAGATGTGTATAAAAATTTCTCTTCTCAGTTATGGTAAATTTAATTTTCAACCCGAAAATGTAATTATAGGTATTAGGTTATTCCCGGATTAAGGATACATACACACACACACATATATATATATATATATATATATATAGCTATTATATTGGCGCAAAGACTATAAGATCTCGTGCACCTATTGTTATTAAACATCGTCAACTCTCTCGGGTTGAAAAAGACATTTCTTAGTCAGAAGTCGTGTGACATAGTGAAAAGGTTTTCCTATGACGTCACTCGCAATATTTTTTTAATCTATGGTCAGTCGGGGGCCGCCTCCGAGTTTGTATGACAAAACAAACTCTGTTTATAATCTTACTTTTGTTCTATTTCATGTAAATAATTGATATTATGCAAATAACCACAAACATCTCTGAATTCGTGTTTTGTCAAGTATTAAAGTACTTTGTTTTTATGTACCCCCAAATGCCTCTGGCACTATCTTATTCCTCTTGTATTTTTCCTTTTTTTAAACCAATTGCCAATGTCACAACAATTATGTCAATGTTTTGAAACGCTTATAGGTTTGGGTATGATAAGAAAAACTATTAGCTTAACTTCAAAAAAAAATTTTAAAAAATTAAACCTTAAGCTAAAAACACACATGAAAATAATAACTAACACATAAAACAAATCGAAAAAAATACAAGGTATTCTCACATACATTATATTTTATAGGAAATTATATATATTTTTGAACTATGATTGGGTATAAAATTAATTTTAAAGTTAAACCTATTATTATTATTCTGCTCTGCGCAAATCTTGTCAGGATACATTTTAATAAAACTTAAAGATGTCTCTACACGAAACAGTGAGATATTGATAGGCCTAAAAGTTCCAAGTCTCTCCTAAATCTCTTCTATCGACTTCATGTTCAGTGCCCGAGTAGAGGTCTTCCGCATTGTCAGTGTCTCTCCCATGACGCCGTAACCAATCACACACAGGTCGAGCAAGATTCAGCAATATATTCCCAATTCTTTTTTGTGGTTGATGTGCTGGCTCCTCTCCGTCAACAACGTCCTCGGGATGCAGGATGTCTCTTTTACCAGAAGTGAGAGACCTGCAAAAGTTTCTCACGTTGTTGAGAGTGTTGGCAGCGCAGAGAAGTCGGGCAGCGACAATAATGGGCGCGGCTCTTTTCTCGGCTCGAATCTCAAGCTGTTCGTGGAGATCAAGATCACTGCGGACGCTTCGTCCGGGAAGTCGAGAAAAAGAAAGACAAAATACAGAGACTAAACCCCTTAGCACTGCTGGCAGAGATTTCTTATTTCTTTCTAGTTCTGTTTCCACACTTGTGGCATTGTTTAAATCCTGTATTGCAGTCTGAAATATTATATTATATTATATTATATTATATTATATTATATTATATTATATTATATAATATTATATTATATTATATTATATTATATTATATTATATTATATTATATTATATTATATTATATTATATTATATTATATTATATTATATTATATTATATTATATTATATTATATTATATTATATTATATTATATTATATTATATTATATTATATTATATTATATTATATTATATTATATTATATTATATTATATTATATTATATTATATTATATTATATTATATTATATTATATTATATTATATATTCATTTTATTAAATAATGAATAAATCTATATTATAAAGTAGAAAGTGAGGCGTATGTATGTATGTATGTATGTATGTATGTATGTATGTATGTATGTATGTATGTATGTATGTATGTATGTTAGGAATAGAAATCAAAACCGTTTGACCAATCTTGATAAAACTTGACAGAAATGTCCCTTGGGTACTAACTTAGACCGTAGTGTATGTATTGTAGCCCTAAAACAAACTTAAGACCCTCAAATAAAAAGTTGACCAACTCTATGAAAGCATTATAACTTCATCGATCTAGGCTACTATACATACGTCACGATTCCAGTTAGCACCCAAGGAACATTTATGCCAAGTTTCATTAAGATTGGTCAAACGGTTTTGATTTCTGTTCGGGACATACATTCACCTTACTTTCTACTTATATTATATTATATTATATTATATTATATTATATTATATTATATTATATTATATTATATTATATTATATTATATTATATTATATTATATTATATTATATTATATTATATTATATTATATTATATTATATTATATTATATTATATTATATTATATTATATTATATTATATTATATTATATTATATTATATTATATTATATTATATTATATTATATTATATTATATTATATTATATTATATTATATTATATTATATTATATTATATTATATTATATTATATTATATTATATTATCGGTATATTATATTATATTATATTATATTATATTATATGGGGGCGCGGCGGGTGAGTGGTTAAGCGCTTGGCTTCCGAGCCTGGGATTCTAGGTTCGAATCTCGGTGAAGACTAGGATTCTGAACTTTGTGATTTTTAGGGCTCACCGAGTCTACCCAACTCTAATGGGTGACTGACTTTAGTTGGGGAAAGTAAAGGTGGTTGGTCGTTGTGCTGACTAACAATGGTAAAATCTTTCTTTTTCTGCACCCTTAACACAACTTAAAAATATTTTTTTTTATAAATTACAATTGATCTATAAGGCTCACTTGTAGTATTCCTAATTAATTACCATGAGATAAATATAAAGTAAAATGTATTAGCTTACACTCCAAGAAGACAAACAAACACAATACATACTGTCTGGATTTCCTCGGATTCGTTGCTTTCTTGCTCATTGTCTGTGACATTAGCTCCAGCAACGAGACTAACAGTAATCAGCAGTAAAACAACGAACAAGCGAAGAGTCATTCTGTTATCAATCTCCACTCTGAAATAATTGATAATAATAAGCAATAATTGAAGGGAAAAAAACATACAAAGAAAAATTTCTTTGCCAAGAACAACTCAAAACAATGCTGGGAGGGATTAAAGAAAATAACAGGCTGAGCCACAAAACGAGAACAAATTTTAGTGGCTGATGATGAGAAATTCGCCAACGAACTAAATTATTTTTATTCTCGTTTTGACAAAGAAGATTTTGTTGATCTACACAAAGAACTTTTCAACACTCTGTCCAAAGGAAAACAAGAGCCCTACGTCAATTTTGTAACTGAGGATGAAGTGACCTTGTTATTTAAAAGAGTAGACGTAACAAAAGCTTCTGGACCAGACAAAATTAGTGGCAAGCTGATCAAGCTATGTGCGGAGCAAATTTCTTCTATCTTCTGTCATATCTTTAACCAGTCATTGCAAACGTGCGTAATTCCAAACATCTGGAAAACTTCAGAAATCATACCAGTGCCTAAGAAACCAAAAATAGATTGCTTAAATGATTTCCAACCAGTAGCACTAACACCTATTGTTATGAAATGTTTTGAAAAATATATGCTTAAACAACTTGTAGCAAAAGTCAATAACAGCCTAGACCCTCACCAATTTGCATACAAAGCAGCTAGAGGAACTGAGGATGCCATTCTATTGCTTTTGGACCATCTTTATAAGCATCTCGATATACCCAAAACATATGCACGAGTCCTATTCGTAGATTTCTCCTCGGCTTTCAATACCATACAGCCACATCTAATGATAAACAAACTGAGTAACTTAAATGTAAGCCCTTACTTACAAGCATGGGTTCTAAACTTTTTAACCCAACGGCCCCAGTATGTTAAAGTCAACAACACCAAATCGTCAACTCGAGTACTATGTACAGGTGCTCCACAAGGTTGTGTACTTTCTCCTGTGCTATACACTCTTTACACTAATGACATAAGAAGCATTTATGACTCAGTTAAACTCATTAAATTCGCTGATGATACTGCCATAGTCGGTCTTATTTCAGGAGACGAAACTCAGTATCGAAGCTCGATAGAAGAGTTTACAAACTGGTGCACCGACAACTTTCTAGAACTGAATGTAACAAAAACTAAAGAACTTATAATAGATTTTAGAAAGAAAAAACAAACTATACGTGAACTGCAAATAAACACTACATCTATAGAACAAGTAAAGGCATATAAATATCTAGGCGTTATCATCAACAACAAGCTTTCATGGGAAGACCACCTTGGAACTCTGACAAAGAAAACAGCCCAGCGACTCTTTTTTCTATACAAACTCAACAGTTTTAAATTAAACAAGAAGATCCTTGAGACATTCTACGGCGCAACTGTACAAAATCTGCTAACATACGGAATAAGTTGTTGGCAAGGCAACGCCTCATCTAAACTGTTGCAACGTCTAGAAAACATCATTAAAAAAGCATCAAAAATTACACTCACAACATTACCACATTTAAAGGAACTTTTTGAACAAACGTGCCTAAGAAAAATCGAAAAAATCTTGGAAGACAACGGCCACCCGCTCCATCAGAACTACGCCAGGTCGTCGCGAAGTGGGCGACTGCTGTCAATCAAAACAAGAACGGAGCGGTACAAAAACTCGTTCGTACCTCACTCGGTCAGACTCTATCACCGCCACTCATTGATCAGGGAACATGAAATGCACCAAGATACCTGTGTGTAGTCGCTGAATGAATTCTTCATGTTGTCTGTTGTATTTATGTGTATGTTTCTGTTGTGTTGTCTTTATATGAGAAATGAGTCCTTGTAATCACAACAAATTTCCGTAAGGATCAATAAAGCAGTCTTAGTCTTAGTCTTAGAATATTAAAATATGCTCTCATTAGTTCGTTTAATTATTAGCAGCATTGCAAAGTCTACTACTTCCCGAATGAATATTAAACTTGAGGTTTTATTTACACGAAGTTTATCTATCACGTAGCTATGACTGGCTGATTTGTAGAAACCATGATCACAATAACAAAATAAGGACCTAGGACACACACGGACAACATAACATTTTCAGATAGGCTTGGCTAGTGGGCTGCAAGCAGGGCCGGACTTAGGCCTCTGCAACTTATGCTTTCACAATGGGCCCGCACTTTCATAGGCCCCGCGCTAATTCTAGGTGTAAATTATTGAATTATAGCTTATATAAAATAATAGGGTTTCTGCGGCCTCCTGATTTTCCAGGGCATTCTGGAAATCTCCCGAAATTGCAAAATATATGAAAAAGTGCTAGAAATCTCCTGAAATTATTAAAAGCTCCTCAAAACTAATAAAAAAATCTACTGAAAAATAGGTGCGAATCGTATGCGAGATAAAAAAAAAAAAACGGCTTTGTCAGCTTTCATTTAATAAAAATGTATTGCAAAAACGAATGTATTTTCTAATACAAAATCTTAATTTTGACATTATGCTTATCGGTATCCAGACTGGGCACCGCGCAATCCGTTTCGCATAGGGCCCCGCAATTGTTATGGACGGCCCTGGCTGCACGTTTGTCTACCAAATGATCAAGTACAAGATAAAATAATACATACAAGTTTAAAATAAAAAATTAAATTAAAAGATTTATAAAACAAGGTTACAAAGACAGTTTGTGTGGAAACACAAACTCAAAATCGGCCCCCGAAGTGGTCCACCCAGGCAGGTAAGAAAAGGCAGGTTTCAACATTTTCAGAAAGAACATCAGAATGAAATTCTATCAAAGACAAATGACAGAGAAGAATGAAGAAAGTTGACAGATCTTATTTGGTGGCCCAGCGGTTCAAAGGATAGGTGAAAGTGAATGTGAAGTTAGATGTGAACCTGAATATAGTTCCTCTCTTTCTAAAGAGTCTCCCGTGCCGTGTTTGTTACTATTAATAGTGAATAGTTGTAAAAGTGGTGTATTTTTATGAAAAAACTGATTGCATAAGTGATTTAAAAAATTAGATTTTTCGCTTTCAGAGAAGAAAAAAATAGCCGTTGCATCAGAACTTTTAATGGTCTAAAATATTACGGTGTCAGATTTTCACTATCTTTTCTAATTTACGAGATCTAAATGGGGCGGACGGACGGACAGGCGAACGGACAGACATTTCACACAAAACTAATAGCATCTTTTCCATTTTCGGAGGCCGCTAAAAAAAACGAACCATGTTAAGACAATTACAAATAATTATACAAATGATTTTAGAACATTTCATAAGAAACATTACACACATCTTTCCTTTAGTTAGTGTACATCTGCTTTTATTACAATACCTCTATTCAGAACTTCAAAGAACCTTGAACCAGCCAGGAACAAACTGATCTCAAAAATGGCTCTAACGATTTTTCAAGAAATTTAACAGTTGATGTATAATGCTGAGAAAGAATTACTAGCTCGTTGGCCACACGGGGAAAACTTTCATATTTTAGGTAATAAAAATGTTGTTAAGGTTTTAAACTATTTTTAATATTAATAGGTGATTCTCATTTAGATCAGGAAATGTTCAGACCTGAAGAAGTTATATTGTATCCGATAGCCCACGCCCTAAAAATCCCAAAATCTAAAATCCCAGTCTTCACCGAAACTCGAAACCGAAACCCAAAGGTTCAGAGGCCGATTCTTTAGCACTCAGCCACCACACCTAGCAAGTTAAGACGTAACGTAATTGAAAGTTCTTTTAAACTAGAAGAGTGTCTACTTACCAGCAATGCTTTGTGAGTCTAAAGTAAAGATGACTTTAAGTGAGCGCTGCCAGTCCAATATATACTGTACATTTACAACATAATTGCGATGGAAATCCAATTACTTCCTCATAAAAAATGTGTGATGTAATTAGCGTCATCCCCAGTAGTTGGCCGTTATCTTTATAACGTTTATCACAAGGTCTAAGTAAGGTAAACAGAACATATATATATACATCAGTGTCGTAGGTGGACATGAGGGTTAAAACCAAGACAACACTATGTATGTATGTATGTATGTATGTATGTATGTATGTATGTATGTATGTATGTATGTATGTATGTATGTATGTATGTATTATGTATGTATGTATGTATGTATGTATGTATGTATGTATGTATGTATGTATGTATGTATGTATGTATGTATGTATGTATGTATGTATCTATCTATCTATCTATCTATCTATCTATCTATCTATCTATCTATCTATCTATCTATCTATCTATCTATCTATCTATCTATCTATCTATCTATCTATCTATCTATTTATCTTTCTATCTATCTATATATATATCTATCTATTTATCTTTCTATCTATCTATATATATATCTATCTATTTATATATCTATCTATATATCTATCTATTTATATATCTATCTATCTAGAGATAAATATATTAAAGACTTATTCCCCTATCAAAGAAAAGCTAAACATAATTAAGAATTTGAGACTTTCATTTTCAGCGCTAGGCCTGTTTTTGGGTTTTATAAAAAACAAAATTAAATAAATGAATAAACACTTTAAAAACAAACAATAGAAAAAAATATACCTTTTTAAAAACGATTCTTATCAAAGGGAAAGAACTGTCGATTTCTTGCAATTTATGTAAAAATTACAGGGTTTTGCTCTCTTTCTGCTCTATAAAATGGAACTAATTAATTACTAATGATTGATTAACTAATATGTTAATTTTTGGTTTGATTCGTATACTGTCATCGACTATGAATAATTATAAAAAAAATGTCAACTTGATCTCAAAATGGATAGAGGAAGAAAAAAAAGCGTGTCAAATCGTATCAAGAGATTAAATCCCAAAATACGGATAAGGTAGCGAGGATTAACCACCCTTCAATTGACTAATTTGGTAATGTTTTGATTGTTTCAATTTTGGTTAGAAACAATTTATAATTGTACCAAGTTCTGCTTGTTTTGTTTTTCTATTACCTATTAAAAGTGCTGCGCAATTTTAGGTGTATCTGAAGAACACGATCTGTCACAAAGGTTAGTTCCCTTAGCAATAGTCTGGTTCAAAGGATTCAAAATGGTTTTTTTATGACGAATATTGTCTCCACTAGCCCAGGAAGCCAGGCTAAAGTTTCTGAGTGGATGATAACCTTCTGTTGCAGACATAAGCCAATCGTCGTCTGCAGGTTGTCGACTCGGATTCTCTTCTTGTCGTCAGCGTCTGTCCTCGGCAGTTGATTTCGGTCTGAAATGTGTACCCGCGGATTTCTTAATAAATATCAAGCTGTCTCGTTCTAAAGCCGTCTGCTGCCATGCGCTCTCTTCCAAGTCAGTTAAGGTTACGTCTGCGCAGAATGTCACAAAATATGTAGGTCACGGCTAGGACTGCAATACTATAGTCCTCCTTGACTTCCTGAGACAAAGATAATCCTTATTATTATAACCAACCAAATTTGTATGTGTATTAACTCTTTCTCTCCGTAAGTATTTTTCATGACCCGACGGAATTATTGCTTTTGCTCAATTGTATTTCACTTTCCAGTTAAGGGTTAAACTTCATTAACTTGGTTAACTTTGTTATCAGAAAATATTTTCTTTGGTATAGAATTAAAATGGGATGCATGCTCTTGTTATAAAACACAGATTATTGTTTATAAACCAAAGATTAATTTTATGATGCCAAATCAACGATGGTATCGTCTATTCTTTTTGCAAAGCTTCTTGTCTGTCAGGTAAAACTTTTGTACACGTTATTTCTCAAACACCCATTCTCGGATGAGCTGACATAGTGCACATGTATTTCTTTTACATGCCAACACAAGAATCAATTACAGAAAAAGAACCAATTAGTTAACTAACTATTGTTATTTAATCATTATGCTTGGTATCTTGAACAAGGGAAATAAATTTTACTTGACTTTACTTGTATACGTTTAATTAGTTCCCTTTATTGTTTGTAGAAAGAAAAGTTTGTAAATAACAATTAAAAATAGTTTCATAAGCAGCTCCCTGGCCTAGTGGTTACTGTACTTGCTTAAGGAGGCTGAGGAGACCTTAGCCCTGGAGTTCGAATCCAGGTCGCTCACTTTTGTTTTCAAATACATCTAAAAAGCGATCACCCAGATATCTCCTTCTACCTCCCCCCCCCACACGTACAGACAAGTGATAGGATCATAGCGTATTGAGAGAGTTAAAAGCCTGTGATTTCTCGTAACAAAAAATTATTTTAAAAATATTTCGAATCGAACAGATTTTTTTAAATTTATTATTGGTCTAGATCTATTACCAATTTAATCACAGGGCTGATCCAAATTAATTAATACTTAATATAAGCTTTTCAAAAAAATATTTGTTTTTTTTTATTTTTCTTGTTCCCTTATGTATTTTAGCGCTCAATAACAATACTTTTTACTTGTCAGGGTTGATGATACAGACAAAATAAAGTAAAGAACAACTGAAGGTGTCATGTAACCAACACAAACACACACCGCTTTTACTTTTCCCTAATTAACGTCAAATGCCCATTAGAGCGGGTAGGAACCAGAAAGCACCCTAAAGATTCCAAAAATAAAAAAAAAATCCAAGTTTTTACCAGGATTTAAGCCCGAGACTCACGGTTCGGATGCCAAGGGCTTTACCTCTCAGCCATCGCGCATGGATTGTAGATAGCTCTTTGCAGTTCTCTGGATGGCTGTCTCTACTTTTGAGTCCTAGACTCAGCGAATACTTTCACTACAGGTTTTATTCCCCCCCCCCCCGTGTATTTTATTTTCCTGGTACTCTCCAATTCTGGAGCCCCCGCACCCCATTATCCTCCCTTTGTTGAGATGTTCGGTGGAGTTCAACAACTCAACACGAGATTCTTTCTTTCTTCTTATTTGAAATATTATTATTATCTCAGAACAAAACGTACATTTTAACGACACAATTTGAAACATATATAAATATAAATATAAGGTAAGCAGAATTCCTTTTACATATTTTTTTTTAGGAAGATTATTTGAAAAGCTCGAATAAGGTGTATATGAGGTTATAAATTATATGCTACATAATGTTACCATTGTAAAAGTATCTTTGAGATTCAGTGACGAAACAAAGTTTTTCTTAAGATACAATATGTAAAAAAAAACCATTTCTTTCGGGGTGTTAATTTCCTCGAAAAGTTAGTTGGCTAAAATGTACTTGGTTTCCCCAAATTCTCGTCTATCGACATCACTTTCAGCGAGTGGCTCTTGCATACGCTCAGCGGCACGGAGAATACCATTACTCTGCAACCACGAGCAAACATTTCTTGCAAGGTCTGACAACACATCTCTTTTTTCTTTTTCCCCAGAGAGTTGCTCTCTTTCAGCAAGTTCGTGCGTGGACTCTGTGTCTCTTTTACCATTGAGGTCTCTGCAGAACGTTTTGGCAGCGTTGTAGACATCGTTAGCCACGCAGAGCGCTTTCCCTATGACAATAAGTGGCAGAGCTCTTTTTTCATCAGGGACATCCGGGTCATTGGTTAAATCCTGGACGCTGCTTACGCTTCTTCCTGGGAGCCAATTTAAGGCAAAACAAAATGCAGATACGACCGTTTTTAAACCTGATATCAAATCTTTCTTTTTGGTCTCGAGCGTTTCCACTGCAGATTCACTAAATGCATTAGAATCTAGGACAACTTCCTGAAATGTATGAAAATATGTTATGCTATGCTAAGCTTTGCTACGCTATGTTATGCTATGTTATAACAAATATGTAAATAGTGGGCTAAGCCAAGACTTAGCCGAGACCAATCATTATAGAAGGCCTGAACACTGACCTGCTACGTTGCAACCTGTAGGCAGTTTAGACCAATAGCTCGTTACCACGTCAAAGGTCCGACGTCACGAAGTGTGACGTGGCATCGCGCTATAAGTCTAAACTATCCACAGGTTGTGACGTCGTAGGTTAATAATTAGGTCTTCTATAACGATTGGTCTCGGCTAAGTAATAGTGTGTCTCATTTGAAACTGTGACGCGGTTAGGGGCGTATCATGTGAAAATATTGCGTGTTTATGCGGGGACATTATAGTGCCTACAACTATCTTCTTATCTTATCTTATATAATTTAGACGTTACTTCAAAATAGAAGATGATTACGTCCTACGCTTCATGCATTCAGTCATGCATATTAACCAATGACTTAAATTCTACCAAGTCACTGGTTTTCCTTGCTAGCTCAGGCAACCCATTCTATGCTTTAATAGCACTAGGGAAGAAGGAGTATTTGTACAAATTTATCCTAGCATATGGGATGAGGAATGTGCCTTTATCTTTGTGTCTTTCTGAGTATTTTAATAAATTTTGTTTTTTTGTATTTGAAGATTATGGTTCAGTGTTTTATGTATAATTGCTACTTTCAAAAGTAAAGTCTTCTGTCCTGAAGGATTTGTAAATTTAGTGATTTTACTAAAGGTGTTACTATAGTCAAATATGAATATTCGTTTGTTATGAATCTCACTGCTCTATTTGTGTCTGTTTCAGCTTCTTAATGTTTTCTTGAGTTGAGTGGCCCCAAACAGATGATGCATATTCTATTATTGGCCTAACTATGGTTAAATAACATTTTAGTTTTATGTTCTTATTTGATTTAATTTACAGAAATTTCTTTTAATAAATCCTAATGCTTTGTTTGATTTTTTGATAGCTTCATCAATATGGGGATTCAATGACAGTTTTTCATTTATTATAATACCTAGGTATTTTGCGTTTTTAGTCTGTGCTACTGGTTTACCATGAATAAGATAAATGGAATTAATTTGTTTTAGTTTTTTTGTTACTCTTAACAACTTACATTTTTCTGGGTGGAAAGACATGCTCCAATTTGATTCCCATTTCTGTAATTCATCTAATTCTCTTTGTAAAATTTCTGTATCTAGTGTTGTTTTATTGTTCTATATATTATGCAATCGTCTGCGAATAATCTGACTTTTGTTCCTTTACTAATGCAATTTGGTAAATCATTTATGGAAATCAAAAATAGTAGTGGACCTAAGACTGTTCCTTGGGGTACGCCTGATTTTACTGTTATTAGTTTGATTTAGATCCATTTATTACTACAGTTTGTTCTCTCCCTATAAGAAAATTTTTAATCCACTGATGCAGTGGACCATCAATGCCAAAATATTTTAATTTTTTAAGCAAACTATGGTGGTGAACTTTGTCAAAAGCTTTGGAAAAATCTAGTAAGATTTGCTAATTGTTATCTAAACCATTTTAACTCATCAATTAATCCTATTAGTTGTGTTTCACATGATTTATATTTCCTAAAGCCATGTTGGTATGGAGTAAGGACATTATGTTTATTTAAGTGGTTTATGATGTTGCTACATATTATGTGTTTTAGGATTTTACATGTGATGCTGGTAAGTGATACTGGTCTGTAGTTTCCTGGGTCTGATTTTTCTCCTTTTTTAAATAGAGGGGTGACATTAGCTTCTTTCCATTCCCTTGGTACTCTGCCTTGGTTAAGAGATGCCTGAAAAAGTATTTTCAACACAGGTGCTAGTTCTTTGAGTAAGCTAGCTGGAATACCATCAGGACCAGATGCTTTATTAGGTTTGATGTTTGCTAATAGTTTTTGGATTCCCTTTTCTTGTAATTCTATATCTCCTATGTTGTCTACTTGGTTCTAATTAAGAAAGATGCCTTTGTCTCCTGTAGCAGAGAATGCTGATGCAAAGTATTTGCTTTGGATGTTAGCTTAGTTTCATTATCATTATGTGTTTAGTTGTCTTCTCCTTTTAATGGCGCTATGCCTTTTGTTTCCATTTTCTTAGACTTGATGTATGACCATAGGTTTTTGTTATTATCTTTAGATATTACATTGTTTATGTATTCACTCTGCAGCTGTCTGCTTACTTTTTGGGTTAGGTGTTTAATTTTTATGTACTTTTTATAAACTCTTTCTGCCTTAGTTTCTTTAAATTTTCTATATAGGTTTTTTTTCTTTTTACAAAGCTTCTTTAATTTATTATTAAACCAGAATTTATTTATTTTATTTGATGTGTATTTAGTTGGTATATGATTTTCTATAATGTTTTTAAGATAGTTTTTTTAATGAAATTCCAGAGGTTATCGACTGGTTGGTTTATGTCTTTTTCTGATAAGAATGTTTGTTTAAAGTTTAATGCAGCTTGGTGTAGTTGTGTTATGTTACATTTATTCCAGAGTAAGATTTTTCTTTTGGGTTTTGTATTGGCTACTGCTTTTATCTGACTGTGTATTTTATGATCTCATGGTCTGATAGACCAGGGATAATATCATAATCTACTACTAATCCAGGTCTGTTGGTTAAGAAGAGATCTAATGTGTTGTTTAATCTAGTTGGCTTTTTAATGATTTGATCTAAACTTAGGTTGTGTAAAGTTTCTACGAAAAGCTCATTTATGTCGTTAAGGTTTAGGTGTTTATCTATGGTTAGTGTTTTCCAAATTTATATCAAGGCCTAAGAAGTGTTTCTGTATAATATATAATAGAGGTTTACGGACTGTTCGATTGAAGGATGAAAAAGATAAAACAAAGTGGACTGCTACAATTGGAGAGCTACAAAATTGTGTTAGCTGTTGGTTAGCCTTGTAGTGCTGGCAGTTTTATTGCGAAAGTTAAAAGGATTCGGGAAAAATAAACAGATATACAAACTATCAATTATATTTGACTAAAGGTTTCTTAATGAACTTGAATTTTGGAAATAACTGTAACTGATTGATATCAGGTGGATGCAAGAATAGATCCCTATGTAAGTTACATAAAACTATAGTACTTTTACTTTACACAAATAACGAATATTGTTATCAGAGATAACATTAATTTCACGTATTTTTTACCAAAAAGGAAAAGAGTGTTATAACGATATGTAAAAATTTAATTATTTATTTTTCTTTGAATAACTTAAATGGGCCTACTAAATTTAATTAAAAAAAAAACTATTTTTCACTTGGACAAAAAAATAAATAAAAAAAAGTACTTCTCTTTCCGTTAGTTCAGTTTTGGTTTGATCTCTCTTGTTCAATTCAGCACCAACAATGACACAAAACAGACACAGCAGAGATAGGGTTAAGATTGAAAGATTCATTCTGCTATGTAGTCTGAACACTGCTGGAAGAAAAGTTTATACATTTATATAACGTCACTCTTTATAAGTAAAACGAAGTTCGTTCTTTTTTTTTTTACAAAGCTTATATCAAATCACTCTGTCTGTCTGTCTGGCTGTCTGGCAAAAAGTTTGTACACGTTATTTCTCACATAACGAAGTCGAAATTTTGCACAATAGTTTCTTGTATCTGAAAAAAAAAACAAGAATCAATAATAAACACCTTACCTTTACCTTTACCTATCCCTTAGTCTGTTGGACCGTTGGGGCACCAGGCAAGATTTGTCGAGCGTCTTTCTCCATTCCTCCCTTTTTTTTTGCCTTGTTCAGAACCTCTCTCAATGGCAGGCCTGTCCATTCTTTAATGTTGTCCTCCCATCGCTTTTTCTGTCTGCCTCTTCTTCTTTTCCCTGGCACTGTTCCCTGAAGAAAGGTCTTTGCGAGCCCCGTAGATCTTGTAATGTGGCCAAAGGTTTTAAGCTTTCGTTTTTTCACAATAGTAAGCAGGTCGTCATGAGCTCCGATCGCTACAGTAACCCTGTCTCTGATTTCTTGGTTTGTGATGCGGTCTTTGAATGTGATGCCTAGGATCCTTCTGTAGCATCTCAATTCCATTGCTAGGATCCTCCTCTCAAGCTCTGCATTCAACGTCCACGACTCACAAGCATATAAAAATGTGGCCATGACCAGAGAGCGCATCAGTCTAAATTTGGTGCCGAGGGCTAAGCCCTTATCTTTCCATATTATTTTAAGTTTTGAAAGGGCTGCTGTGGACTGTGCTATTCGGGCCAATAATTCGGGTTTTGTTCCCTCATCTGAGACAATAGCTCCGAGGTATTTGAAGCTGTTAACACTAGTTAGCTTTTCACCTCCATTACTGATGCCTCTTTTAAAGCCCTGATGGCTATTGGTCATAATTTGAGTTTTTTCGGCATTTATTTGCATGCCATATGCTGCGGAAGTCTTGTCAATGCGCATCACCAGGTCAGCTAGTTTTTCTTCTGTCCCTGCTAGGCCGTCAATGTCATCTGCGAAGCGCAAGTTAGTAATTCTTCTTCCTCCAATGCTAACAGTACCTTCATAGCCCTCGAGGGCATCTTCCATTATCCTTTCAAGGAAGATATTGAAGAGTGTTGGTGACAGTAGGCAGCCTTGTCTTACTCCAACTGTGGTTTTGAACCAGTCCCCAATATTATTGTTGAAGTACACCGCACTGGTGGCCTCCTTGTAGAGGTTTTGGATAACTTTGATTATGTTTTTATTAATGTTGTACTTTTCCATTGTCGCCCAGAGTGCTCCGTGCCATACTCGATCGAAAGCTTTCTTGACACCCTGTTAGTTAATTAATTATTTGTAATTAATTCTTTTGTTTGGTATCGAACAAGGGAATGAAGTTGTTGTCGAAATAGGTGGCAGTATAAGTTGATTTAGTCCCCCTTATACACTGTGTAGAGAATTAGCTAGCCGCTTAAAAGTTAAAAACTAACAACAGAAAGCGTTGAAACCTTCTATTTTCATAAGCACTTCGCTGGCACAGTAGTTAATGTATTGGCTTAAGGAAGCTTGAGCCTTCGGGTTCAATTTTAAGTCGTACAATTTTCTTTTACATTTTTGTTTCCCCCAGATACTCCCTTCTTTTATCACCCTTTTCCAACTGGTCCAAACAAGTGATAGGATCATCGCGCATTGAGAAAGCTAAAAGTATTGGTAAAAATATTTCTAATGACACAGATTTATTATTTTTAAAAAAGTATTTTTGATTTTTTTTTTTTTTACATTTCTAATGTCGCTTAACGACTAATATCAGGTGACCGAGCCTTGCTCGGATGAATAATTTGTGAAGGAAGGATATATAGGCCTACCCGAAGTCATATTGGGAATATTTTTGTAATTACGAAAATGAACGATCTGGTAAAGACTATCAATCCGAAGAGTTGCTTTTTCGTTTTGTCAGTTCTTAATGTAATTGTACATGGCGATTAGAATAGAAAGTCCCCCCAACAGTAGGCCTATAGAAAACCACAGCTCACGTCTTAATGTTTTACATTGCTTCTTTCGTGTAAAACTATTGGGCTATTATAGGCTTGGAAGAAAGTATTTTAAGTATAACTTCTAAAATGGCTACTTTCTGACATTTAATATTGCAATTCATATATTCATTATGGCTCTTAGACATGGATACTATACACAAAACAACTAAGACTTCTTGAGTGCTTTCACCAAAGATGCTTGCACTCCATCATGGACATACGGTGGCAGGACCGCACTACAAACAGCGATGTCCTTGTCAACGTCGGTATGGACAGTATAGAGGGACTTCTTATGGTCCGACAGTTGCACTGAGTAGGGCACGTATCCCATATGGGAGACAAACGTATGCCAAAGGCAGTCTTTTTTTGGTGAGCTAAAAGGTGGTCAACGTAACAGAGGCGCCCCAAGGAAAAGCTTCAAAGACCAGCTAAGGCGTCAACTTTCCTTGACTGACATAGAAGAGAGCACCTGGTTGCATGCGGCCTAAGAACGAAACAGCTGGAGGTCACTCACGAAGGCCGCGGGATACACATTTGAGACCAAAAGAAAATACGCAGACGGCGAAAAGAAAATCTAAATCGACCACCTGCGGACAATGGTTATGCTTTCCCTGGATGTGGTAAAATATGTAGGTCACAGCTGGGGCTGCGCTGTCAGGGGGAAATACTGCATTACTCACTAATCTTCGGACTTGAAGACAAGCCATATTATTATGGCTTTAGTAAGAATCATCAAGTGATGCAAAATCTCTACATTATAGTGTAAAACGTGCACCTAGTAACAAAGTAAAATCGAGCATTTTTTTCTAATAGACTTAAAAACATCGCGTTAGTATTCTAAAGAAGCGTTATTGTGAGGCATCTCTGTTACTCCGACAACCTTTCAGCTTACTAAAAAAAAAGATTGCCAAAATATGTTCGTGTCCCATACGGAATAAATGCCCTGCAAAGCGTGACTGTCGGATTAAAAGAATTTCATACCATTTTGCAAGAATATCGCTGTTTGTATTGCGGTCTTTGGTGAAGTCGTTCAAGAGGTCTTAGTTGCTTTCTATAAAGTACTCATGTCTCAGATCCACATAGAGGGGTTGAAAGAATCACTGGTTGACACTGATTTTTGTAGACAGGCGGAGCTATTTATTTCGCCACACTCTCGCTTGGAGGCGTCCGAAAAGCACGACTATCCCTGATCACAGATCAACCTCTCTTTAAAGCAATGCGTCATTTGATACTATGCTTCCCAGATAATGTGAAGTTATCTACCACTTTAAGGGATGTCTATGCGCGGTGATCTTTAGGCTAAGTAAGTTTTATTGGGTGACTTCTGGAACATGACTTCTGTTTTAACGAGGTTTATAGGTTAACCAAAAAAAGCAGCAGCGTGATGAAAATTCGTTGACCGCGAGCTGGATATCATCAGGGCCAGCCTTAGGCCTATGCAGTGGACCCTGAAGCTCAAAAGCACCGCACTAATTCTAGGTGTAAATGATTAAATTAAACCATTATAATTTATAATAGGGTTCCCGTGGGCTCCTTGTTCTCAAGGAGCTCCTGGAAATCTCCTGAAACTCATAAAAATGTCCTTAAAAAAGACAAAATTATCATTTTGAGGTGTCAATCAATATGGTAAATGCCAGTCCTACGCGTGATATAAAAAAAATGACATCGTCAGCTTTCATTTAATAAAAATGTAATGCAAATACGAATTTATTTTCTAATACAAAATCTTTTATTTTACTTATTATCCTTATCCTTACCCTTACTGGTTAACGCGCAATCCATTTCACATAGGGCCCCGCAAATGTTAGGGCCGTCCCAGGTTTTGCAAGTAAGGCATAGATAAGCTGTGTTATGACCATTTCCTATGTTTCGGTATGGGACAGTAGACTTCGAAGCTTGAACACATTGCAATAATTCACCAGCAAAATAATAACAAAGTAAAAGCTACCTACTGGTGTACGCAATTAAAGTGTAAACAATTTATAAAGCCTTTAAAACACAATAACTAATCATACATAAAGATATTTAATTTCATTATTTTTCTTCCATAGTTTCATAATAAGATGGTGCGCAAATGTTTAATTACGCCAAATGAATCATTAAAACGTGTTCTTGTTTGCGAAGAAATGTCTTATTGTACTGCTGTGAGCCTAGTGACGTAAGCGGTGTCAAGTTTTTTTTTCCATTGACGTCATATAGAAAATTTCATTCATAAAACATTCCATCCAAAATTAATTTTTCGATAATGAGCCATTTTCAAACCGATATAACGGTCGACTTCGAGTTTTGCCGATGTGGCCAATGAGCTGAGATTTTTTTTCTCATCAATATACACGTACCTTGAAATTTTAAAGAAAATCGTTAAAGCCGTTTTCGAAATAAAATTTATATATATATAAATATATATACATACATACATACATACATACAAGAATTGCTCGCTTAAGAATATAGGATTATAAAGTACTACTATATAGCCTATAATAGATGAAAAGTTACAATGACTACGACAAAATAAATGTACCTTTAACTAAAAAGTATCAAACCTACCAGAAACCAATGGTTCTCTTAAGCTTGGTTGCTTTAGTCTGATGTTCTCTTACAATATAAATACTTTGAACCTGTGAAAACTAGGTGACAAAAGCAATTAGTTTCTGTCACATATGTGTCACGTGATCTGTGTCATCACGCAACAGGCACTGTAACAACATAACATTTCATCAGGTTCTGTAAGAAGAGTAGTGGTTTTGTAAGGTTATCGTAAGCAATGTCACACCTTTTTTTTTCCGAAAAAAATATATACAACAACAAGCACTAAAGCACGTAAACTAGGTCGCAATGTTTTACCTTAATCTGACTCGCAGTGTAAGCCCACCTCGTGGTACCCTCATTAAATTGCAATCTGCCTGAGAGCAGAAGCGTACTCACACCAAGTAGGTTTGTTGCCTCTAGTGAGTGGCTAACAGACGTGTTCGCTCTATGCTGGTAGAAGTGCGTTGTTCCACCTGACTTTCGAGATTCCGTAATCATATCCCTATACAAAAAGGGAGACAAGCCTAACTGCTCCAACTATCGAGGCATTACACTTCTGTCAGTAGCAGGAAAGATCTTTGCACGAGTTTTGCTTGACCGACTAACTCACTCTTTTGTGGACGAGTTGCTGAGATCCAATGTGGCTTTAGAGCCGGTAGAGGTACATGTGACATGATATTCGTTTTGCGACAATTACAAGAAAGATGCAAAGACCAGTGGCTTTTCTTTTGTCTAATGTATATGTATTGTTGTAACTTCGCTTCCGCGCCACGCTGATGGTGCGCACGAGAGCACCATTCAACACAAGTAGTAAAAGACATGTTGATACTAGGAAGAAGAACTAGACAAGACTACTTTGGATTGTGTCCCACCTTAAAGACCTCTGTCTATCGTCCATTGTGTACTAAGAAACTTCGAAGTTTGATAACTGCTACCAGGAGTTAAAAAAAACAAATGTACATGCAGTGCTTCACGGAGGGAATGCAAATGTCAAGAAACCCACCAACAGGGTCTGAAACCAGTGGACTTCTATACTTCTGTTTTCACCAGTGAGAGTAACATGGACGATGGTGAATTCATTTCAGCTGGACCCGATTCAACACCTTATGAACTTTTACACACTGAACATTGCAAGGGTGCTTCATGGGCCTACCTTAGTGACACGGCTGAGAATGACAATTTGTTTGCAACCATGGCTACGTGTGGTTCTACAAGTATGTCATGGGACGTCCATCGAGAGGGTCTGCTGAAGCGGCGTGCAGGACCAACTGCTCTGATGACAACTACATTGATCACCACTACCTCTGTACGTGTCAGAAGGCGAGCGTCTGTAACAACGGTCATGAAGAAGTCAACGCAACGATCACGACGTCGGCACCTGCAAAGAACAGTTCAGATGGATTCGTGGGGCTCCCCGCCGTCTGTGGCTCCCACAGACCGACCTCCACCTGCACTGACCAACGTCCACTACTTTGTAGTGCACCTGAATCTGTTAAGGACGATCAGAGCTTAGAAGAGGGCAATGTTGTAACTCCGCTCTCGCGCCACATTAATGATGCGCATGAGAGCACTATCAAGACAAGCAGTAGAATACATGTTGATACTAGGAAGAATGAATGTTGTAGATCCGGCTGGAGTGATCAGTAAGTTATTGGAGTCTGAGCTGTCTGTGATCAAGGGCCGTCCTTTGTGCTCTCTGTGAACTGTATTGAGGAACTTGGGCGGCACTGGGAAGTGTGTCGGTGGTCTGTACTGGTATTTAGATAGAAAAGGACTGCTGTCACTTAAGATAAGACACTCTGGGACTTGATGGTTGAAGTCCATGCCTGGTTGTTTATACTATCTGAAAATAAATACATCGGCTGTTATTACCTCCTTGCTTTCGTTGACTGCTTGCCTTAGATTTACAACAATATATATTTATATATATATATATATATATATATATATGTATATATATATATATATATATATATATATACTTATACTAAAAGTACTCCTATCAGATCTTGTGATATATTGTCATCTAGGTCATCTGTTTGTATGGTAGACGGTAAACTATGGTGTCATGTCGCAGAACAACGATCAACTGATTAACTTTCCCAATAAAAGTCAGGTGTCCATTATAGAATTTGGTGGATTCAGGGGCGACCTTAACCCCCCCCCCCCGCCCCCCCCCAAAAAAAAAAAAAAATTAAAAAAAATAAAATCAGAATCCAAGAGCTTTATCTCTTGAGGCTTATACGTTCAATAAAATCACCAATTACCCCCATTATAAAGTTTTCAATCCGCCTTTGATCAAAGCATAAGGACCAGGTAGTTATATTTAGTAGTAGTTTTAGCATCAAATAATAACATTAAAGTTTAAGTTGGCTTTACTTATTTAACATAAAGATCCATATCATTATGTTTTATAAAATTCGGTTTCTAGGCTTCAACTACTTTGAGACTTCCCATACAAACGAAAGAATTCTTCGTATTTTTTTCCAGTTATGGATGTAATGGATACTGTAGCATATTGCCGGATATTGGGTTCGTCGCCGTGCCTCTCTATAAAGTCACCCAAATGTCGCCGTGTTTCTCTACGAAGTTACCCAAATGTCCCCGTGTTGCCACGTTGACTTAGTGGCGTTACTTCTAATGGGACGTGTTTTTAACAGGCCCAAAGTTAATTAAGATCTAAGTTCACAGTCAGCAATAAACAAACAACAACCATTAGTGTCATGGCGGAGAATGATACTTTATTATATTGAACGCGTGCACCTTTGCGCACCATATCAACATTCCCTTTTCTTTAAAAAAAAATAAAAAAAATAAAACATTTCGCATAGTATCATAAAAAAAAAATAAAACAAAACCACAACATTGAATCTTGTCGGTTTCTTCAACTGATCCCTTGGTCGCAGGGAATGATCTCTTGATGAGTGAAGAAAGTGTTGATTACGAGTTCTATTGTCCTGTAAGTTGTCACCAGTATCGGGGAATATATCTTGTTCTTCTGTTTCTCTTTGCGGGTTGATATGCACTCTATTTCTTTGGTACACTGCACCATTGTCACCTCGAATAATGTAAGCTCTCTGATTGACTTGAGACTGGATTCTTCCACGTCTCCATGTAGGGTCATTAGGTGATTGGAAATAGACCGTCTGTCCAGTTCTCAGCTGACTTAAATTTCTTGACCTCTTATCATAAGATGTTTTTACACTCATATGACGTTTTTCTTTCCTTCTCATAATGTCCTCTTGACATGTAGAAATCTTAATGTTACTCCTTTTGCTTGGTATTAGTGTTCGAGTCATCCGACCAAAAAACATCTGAACTGGGCTTAGATTTGTGTCTTGCCTTGGAGTATTTCTAAATTCCAGAAGAGCTTCATAAGCATCTGACTTTGATTCTCTAGAATTCTTCATGATGTTCTTCAAAATTTTAACTGCTGACTCAGCCTTTCCATTGGATTGAAGCTGTCCTACGGAGGATTTCAAATGAGTCACTCCCTATTCCATCATAAATTTTGAAAAGTATTCCGATGTGAAGTGGGGTCCGCTATACAGACCTTGGGCACCCCATATCTTGCAAATAAAACTTTCAGTTTCTTTATAATTGCGAGTGTTGTTCTCAACCGCATGTTTTCTACCTCTTAGAAATGTTAATTATAAGTCCACTATGGCTAGACATTGTTGGTCACACATTTGGAATAAATCAATTCCAATCTTGTCCCACGGATTAGAACCTATTTCGTGCTGTATTAATTCTTCTATCTGATTCGCTGGTTTGTTTTTCTGACAAATGTAACATGAGTTGGCTATTTCCTTTATTCGAGCTGATAATCCAGGCCAGAAAACTGTTTCTTTTGCTCTTCTTTTCATTGAGTCTACTCCCAGATGTGCTGCATGTAGTTTTTCTTCTATTTCCTTGCGAAGTGATATCGGTATGATTATTTGTTCTCCCTTCAACAAGAGTTCATCTTCATATGTTAACATGTCTCTTAGTGAAAAAAAAATTGTTTGAGCTCAGTTAGACAATTATGTTTGTCTGGTCATCCATTTAGGATATACTGAATCAGTGTTTGTCTGGTCATCGATTGAGGATATACTGAATCAGTGTTTGCATCGATCTCTCTTTCTCGATTCTGACTTTCTCCAGCACTGCATCTGGTATTGCCAGTCCGACTGTATTGACACAAACATCAGGGATATCACTCTTTTCCTCTGATGGGTCTCTACTCAAAGTATCAGCTATGAACAAATTTTTGCCTTTGACATATTGAAACTGGATATCGTAACGATAAAGACGCATCATTAGACTTTGTAGCCTTCTCGGAGCAGAACTGAGTGGTTTTTGAAGGATGTTTTCCAGTCGATATTTTCATGGAAAGACCACCTTGGAACTCTGACAAAGAAAACAGCCCAGCGACTCTTTTTTCTATACAAACTCAACAGTTTTAAATTAAACAAGAAGATCCTTGAGACATTTTACGGCGCAACTGTACAAAATCTGCTAACATACGGAATAAGTTGTTGGCAAGGCAACGCCTCATCTAAACTGTTGCAACGTCTAGAAAACATCATTAATAAAGCATCAAAAATTACACTCACAACATTACCACATTTAAAAGAACTTTTTGAACAAACGTGCCTAAGAAAAATCGAAAAAATCTTGGAAGACAACGGCCACCCGCTCCATCAGAACTACGCCAGGTCGTCGCGAAGTGGGCGACTGCTGTCAATCAAAACAAGAACGGAGCGGTACAAAAACTCGTTCGTACCTCACTCGGTGAGACTCTATCACCGCCACTCATTGATCAGGGAACATGAAATGCACCAATATACCTGTGTGTAGTCGCTGAATGAACTCTTCATGTTGTCTGTTGTATTTATGTGTATGTTTCTGTTGTGTTGTATTTATATGAAAAACGAGTCCTTGTAATCACAACAAATTTCCTTAAGGATCATTAAAGCAGTCTTAGTCTTAGTCTTAGTCTTAGTCTTATCTTGATGAAAGCTCGTGTGCATTGATCAGACCAAACAAATGGTGTGTTCTTTCTGATCAACCATGATATGGGCTGTAAATCTGTCGACAAGTCTGGAACAAATCTTGCAAGATATTGAACCATGCCACAGAGTCTTCGGACCGATGAAATATCTTTTGGATATATATGTGGTCTTTGCAAGTGACACTTAGGATTTAACTATATCTTCATAACTATAATTCATTGAATATATATAAAGATTAACAATGCAATAATAATAACAGCGTGAAGTCTCCGTATCCAGCGGTATCAAGTCGTTAGTCGAGCTAACAATAAAACAGTATCGGTAACACTGCGACAAGAGTTTGTCCCTTCTTTTTGTATCAAAGGGGATAGGGTCGTAGTTGTTGATAGTTTGTAGTTCATAGTTTCTGTTATTCTATCTGAAAATATTGGAACATGCCTTTTTAACTGCCTGAGCGGACCACTTCGGGGGCTGATTCTGAGTTTGAGATTTCACACAAACTGTCTCTGTAAACTTTTTATATTTGTATTTTGAATAAGACGCGTCGTGACGGTTGAGGGGTAAATCTCTTGGCTTCCGAATCGAGAGGTTTCAGGTTTGAATCACGTTGAAGACTGGGATTTTCCATTTCATGATTTTGAGGACGCCCTTGAGGCCAACCAACTTTTAGAGAAATGTGAGAATAATTGGGAAAAATAAAGGCGGTAGATAATTGGGAAAAATAAAGGTGGTAGATAATTGGGAAAACCCTTGTTAGACGTCTGCCCTAGAAACAAGAAAATATTTACATCATCTGCCCTATAGATAGTAAGGTCAAAATTAAAACAAATACAACAATTCTGAAACAGATTGCTCTATAACAAGATAAGTTGACTGTCTCTGTTTTGTCATACTTATGGTGTTTTGAATATCGTAAGTCTAAAACTTTACTAATTGCTTTTTTTTTTTATTAAACAAAAAGTTTAAACCTAAATCGATTTTTGTAAGGGCCAATCACACACACTCATACACACAAACCGCACACACATACATTAAATCAAAACACGTTGACATGTTTTACCTTTATTCAAAATAATTGTGGGTGGGTGTGGGTGTGTGTGTGTGTGTCATAGTTCATACAAAAAAGTATTTTGGAGAATGCAAAATTAACTACTTTAACTAATGAGACAATATTAGCCTATAAGTAAGTTTTGCATAGTAGCGAATCCGTCGTGCACGTATTGACATTGCAGAGTTCAACTTTTAAAACTCTTTTATTGTAGTATTAAATAATTTCAAAATGGAAGAACCATTACACTTTCAATTTAACAAACAAATGAGCGACTAACTAGAAGTATCAAGGAAATTGGATAAGGAAATAAAGTGCCACGCATTGAGATTTTGTTAAAACTAGAGTTCAATTCTTTTTTAGTTGGTAACACTAAAGTTCAATTCTTTTTTAGTTGGTAACACTAAAGTTCAATTCTTTTTTAGTTGGTAACACTAAAGTTTAATTAGCGTCATTGACATTATGTAGTTTTCTTTTCGTAAAAATCTCCATTACTAGTGACAGTCTCAAATGATGTTTTAAAAACTACCAAATCTCTTTAAAATCCCTTCTATCGACTTGATATTCAGTGCCCGAGTAGAGGTCCTCCACATTCTCAGTGTCCCTCCCAATACGATCTAACCATTTGCAAATCTCTCGAGCACTATTTAACAACCAGTTAAAATTCCTTTTCTCTGGTTGATGTTCCTCTTCATCGATGACACTTTCAGGGCTCTGGATGTCTCTCTTACCAGCATTGATCACTCGGCAAAAATTTCTGACGTTATTCAGAATGTTGACAGCTGTATTAGCAGTGCAGATAACTTTACCAACAGTGACGAGGGTAGCAAGGGTCAAGGCTCTTTTATCGGTTTGAATCTCCTTCTTTTCGGTGAGATCAACATCAAGATCATCGCGGATACTTCGTCCACCAAATATTTTTAACAATTTACAAAATGACTCAACTACAAACTTCAGCGTTGCCATCAGAGCTTTCTTGTTCCTGGCCAGTGTGACATCGTCATTCACATTGTAAACTGTATCGATTTCTTGGAGTGCAGTCTGAAATATAATATAATATAATATAATATAATATAATATAATATAATATAATATAATATAATATAATATAATATAATATAATATAATATAATATAATATAATATAATATAATATAATATAATATAATATAATATAATATAATATAATATAATATAATATAATATAATATAATATAATATAATATAATATAATATAATATAATATAATATAATATAATATAATATAATATAATATAATATAATATAATATAATATAATATAATATAATATAATATAATATAATATAATATAATATAATATAATAATATTAAATAATATTTTTTTTTATTATTATTTATTATTTTTATTATTATTATTTATTATTTTTATTATTATTATTTATTATTTTTATTATTATTATTTATTATTTTTATTATTATTATTTATTTATTTATTTTTATTTTACTTTATTTTACTTTATTTTGTTGTTGGCTTCGTTCTAAAGTGGAATGACTTTGGCTTATCTCATAGAATGAAATGAAAGTTTGACCCTTGGCTATGGTCGGATCGTTGTCGCCTACACAGCAGCCCCCCCCCCCTTCTCTATCCATGTGGCTGTTCGTTTAAAGTAAAGTCAATAATTAATACTGTTTGGGATGGGCGGCATCGCAGGTTCTTCCAAAATGTACCTGTGTGTGCTACAAGCTGCTTAAGTATCAGCGGCTCCTGTTTTTTTCTTGGGGCTGACTCCGGAAGTATTTCTAGTTTGCATCCAGGATTGGATTTAGACTTTTCCTTCTCCCACGTGAGTAGCCAGCCGAGGCTAACGAAATTCTCTTTGTTGAAGTTTATTGGCTTAGGCGCCACTTGCTCGACTTCAACCCTATTGTCACTCATCGCAGTTCCACATGACCCAATATCTATTTAAGTTATGCCAGAAGGCCAGGAGTTAGACTTGTTGTCAGATGCTATTTGAGACACATGCCAGTGAAAGAATTTCATAGGTAGTAGAGTGTTTATACCTATTTCCAGTCTGGCAAAAACAACCTTACAGAACTTATATTAATTCATATTATATTATTTTATCTATGAACACAAAAGTCTTTGCATTATATTTTAAGTACGTTAAGGATTATTTCGATGAAAATTATAATTAATAAAGAAAATTACTGTGCCTAACCCATGTCTTTTTTACTAGCGGCAATGGCCAAAAATTGTAGGGGTGATAGTAAATTTTTTTGAAAAGGATAATCTGGAAGACTGCAACAAATGGATGACCACACTCTATTCAGTTGATCAGAGATGAAAGGCACAGGAAAGAGCATTGAAGCTCTCAAAAAAGGGAGATTATTTACTGAGTAGTTCTTCGTTCTGCGGAATCATCATAGAACGAAGTCTGGAATACCAAGAACGGAGAATGATCAGTTATGAAGACTTCAAAGAGTGTCCGCCGAGTTTCATTATAGGAAATAGAGAATATGGTATTTCTGAAACAAAATCTCTAAAGTCAATCTAGCTGTTGCATTTAAACAGAAGAAAGAAACAACCGAGTTCCTTCACATCGAAAGAGAAACAGGTATGCATGTTGTCTCCCTTCCTCTCCTTCCTAGCCATCAACTACAAAAGTGAGGAGAACAATGAACAAACTGCCTATGGAATTACATGGCGTGAACTGACTCTATTTAAGGACTTGGAACTTGCTGACGACGTTGCATTGCATACAAGACATGATGGTGACGCCAAGAAACCAAAGGCCAAATGATGTTACCCAGAGACGAATTTTAAGAGCCTTTTAGAGAGCTCGGCTCATAAATTTAAAAAATTATATGCCGAACGGGCACAGGAAAAGTTAATGGAGCTGTGACCGAGCATCGCTTGAGATTTGTGGGACATGTCCTCCGACAGAATGAATCGCGCATTCTAAGAGAAGCAAAGACTTGGAGGCTGATACTTGGTAAACGCAAACAGGGTCGCGCCTTTCGGGAAGACCCCAGGACAGTGGACCTCAACTGGAGGAGGTTGCTGAAATTGATCGACACCGATTTCTATAAAGACCTCTTGTAACGAATGGCGGCGGAGGATCTAAGTCTAAGTAAGTCTAATGTCCAGAAATAAATGTAAACTAAAACAGTCACTATTTACACTATCAAGCTTAATAATAAAGAAAACAATAATTACCGTTGGCGCTTCTTTCAATTCATTGCTAGTTTGCTCATTATCAGTTACATCGATGCCAGTAGCAAGACCATGAATAAGCAGCAGTAGAAGAGTCAACAAGTAAAGTGTCATTTTGAAATTAATTTTTCACCAACCAAAGGTTTGGAACTCCCTCCCCATTGATCTCAGACAGACAACATGCTATACCACTTTTAAGAAGAACATTAAGACCTACTTGTTTAAAACTTTTTTAGATTAACTGTTATTTCGGCAGTTGTGTTTATGTTTGTAATGTTGTTACAGCGCCTTGAGCCTACATTTTGTTTGTTAACAGCGCTTTATAAATAAAATTATTATTATTATTATTATTATGTATTAACATAATTTGTAATTCTGTTCATATGTGCAGTTCTTCCATCTTAATACGATGATGACCACTTTTGTTAAAGTTTCTCCACTTGTGGCTTGTGCGAGACCAATCGTCATTGAAGGCCTGAACACTGACCTGCACGGTCGTAACCTGTGGGCAGTGGAGACCAATAGCTCGTTGCCATGTCAAAACAACGTGCTACTGGTCTTAACTACCTACAGGTTATGACGTCGCAGGTCAGTTTTGAGGAATTTTCTAACGAATGGTCTCGGTTGGTGAGACATTTGTGAGACCAGACTATTCGGCTACACAATGTGCAAAGCTTTTCCAGCTGTAGCTGAAGCTGGAGCCAGGTGCCTTGATTTTCTTCCTCTGCCAAGCTGTTTTTTTCTCTACAGTTCTCACAGCGTGTCACCATAATACTCTGTCATGTGCTTGCATCTCCCAGGTGGCAAGGTCCATGTTAATTTTTCTCAAAGACATGTCCCTGAAATGTTTTCTTTGTCCACTTTGAGCTTGCCTTCCTTCCGTTTGCAGGTCGTAAAGGAGACTTTTAGGGACGCGGGAGATGACCATTCTTCAGACGTAGCTTGATTACGGCTGCATTTTGATTGTCTGATGTCCCCAAAAAACTAATAAAATACACACTAAAACCAAAAAGTTTTCAGAAAGAATTTAACTATTGTGTTTCGATTTCGCCTGCCCAGAATGCTAGATCTCAAGATGAAATAAGGCATTAAAATAGGTTTGTAAAAAAAATCAAAATTAAACTTATATAAACACAAACTACCACAACGAATACAAATGCAAATTAAAAACGAATAGAAAAATACAATTACTATTGAAATGATCAAAATAAAATATATTTCTTTAGTTATCATAAACCTGTTCCACTAAGTTAAAAAAAAAAACTAAAAAGAAAAACATTCAATTTTTCATTTAACTGATAATTTTAAAAAGTATAAATAATGAAGAAGATTGTTGTGAGCCGAAATGAAGAAATTTAAAGTCCATAATGATTTTGTCTTATCAGAGCAACAAGAGTATGCTACAAACTCAATCTCATATCTACAGATGAGATGCTTTGTAAGTTATATCTTAACGTAGTTTGACGTCTTTATACTACAGGGCAGCACGTGATGATGGTCTAAATCCTAGAACATCTCCAAGCTACCCCCCTCCCTCTTTGTTTTGTTGTTGTTAGGGTAGGGGGTGGAGAGGAACTAACGTATAGCCGTTCAAACTTGTTTTTTTTTCTTCTTACATTGCCATTTCTTACATGTTGTGTGAATTATAAGAAGATACACTTTATACTTTCAACTATTTTTGGAAATAGTCCAATGGGTAGTTCAAACAATGTACATAAGCTTATACAAATGTTTACAAAATTTGTAATCGACTTAATCTTATTAGTAATAATAAATAATGCAGGCGGACATTTGTTTAAGAACACACCATTAGAAAGGAAGCTATAATGTATGTGAAATGTAACGTTTTTAAAAAGTTCATGTTAATGTTTTTTAGAAAATATAAGAGTATTAAGCATTTACCACTTATCTCATGTGATTCTGATCTGACGATGGTATAGAATTTCCAGCCAGTTATATACAGTACATTTACAATATATTGCGTGCGAAGTACAATTACTATCTGATAAGCAATGTGTGAGACAATTAGCGTAACAACACTGCTTCAGTTTTATCTCTACATTATTTAGTGCCAGCGGTAAATCAAGAAAAGATAAGCTAGACAGAATTGGAATTATTAACATGGATATCGTTAGTTGGATTTTAGATAGAGAAATAGAGAAAGAAAGAGAGAGAGCATGATTGTTTTTTTAAATAAAAAGTTTATACAGACTCATTTTTTGTCAGTCTGGTACAAATTTTGTAAACTTGCTATTCTAGGATCAAGTTGAAACTTTGTGATATGCTAATCAATAGAAAAACAAATTAGTTAATTAGTTGATGGTAAATAATTTTTGTGGTTAGAAAAAGTGAGATAAATTTTGCAGCATTGATAGATATTATCGTTGTTTTGTCGTCTATAAATGTATTTTTTTTGTCTGTAAATCATTGTTTTGTTGTGTGTAAATCATTGTTTTGTTGTGTGTAAATCATAGCCTTGTTGTGTGTAAAGCACTGTTTTGTTGTGTGTAAAGCACTGTTTTGTTGTGTGTGAATAGTTGTTTGGTTATTTGTAATTCATTGTTTTGACATCTATAAATCATTGTTTTGTTATGTGTAAAGCATTGTTTTGTTGTCTATAAATTATTGTTTTGTTGCCTTTAAATTATTGTTTTGTTGTGTAAATCATTGTTTGGCTACATGTGTTTCTGGATATCAATGTAACAACGCATCACTTTATTAATGTATTACCTCCCCTAGTTTAATTCTTAAAAAGAAATCTGTTTCGCTCTTCTCTCGATCAAAATAAAAAAAAAAAGAAGATGTTTACAGTAGAAATTAGCTATTTATTCAAAATTCATTGCTAAAAATTAAACAACGTCTATGACAGGTTCTACTTACATAACATTTGCAAATAAAAATATGAACATAGAAGTGAAGCACATAAGCACATTTTTAAAGATGTTAAATGTCTATATTTTAAAAAAAGGGAAATTTACACGTAGAATTGTGTGAATTTTTCTCTAGTACAAAAAAGTACAATCTACTGTATACTTGATTTAAAGTTGGCAGCTCTAATGTCGCAATAGCCTCTCCCATTCTCTCTTATCTTCCTGACTCTGCCTCGTCGCTTTGCTCTTGAAAATTGGCCAAATCTCTACGGAAGTTGTTGACCACGGAACAAAATATTCTAGCAGCGTTCTCCAACAAGACATCCAAGAATCCTCTTCTGTTCACTTGGTGCGCATCAGTTAGATCATTCAGACTTTGGGTTTCTCGTTTGCCTACATTGTCGGAGCTGCAAAATGTTTGGGCAGCATTCAGCAACCCTTGACCATCAGTTGCCGCTTGGCAGACTGCCTTAGCATCTAGAAGAAGGGAGTTAAAGTCTCTTTTTTCTGTTTGCATTTCCTCGGTTATTTCCCTTTTAAAAGCGTTCACCACCTTACAGAATATGCTGGCAGCAGTTTGTAGAGTTTCCAACAAATCTTTTCGTTTTCTATCCAGCTCTGCATCTTCAGGTTGATCTTTGAATTCTTCTAACGTTTCGGCCACCTGAAAAAAAATTCCTCATGAAATGGTCACTTAATATTATTAAATCCTTACTTAGTACTATTAAATCATCACTTAATATTATTAATTAAACTGCACATAAAATAAGGGGAATTAAATCTTACCACAGAGAACTTTCTATTCTTACTGTTACGGTCGTAGCGCAGCACGGTGTGCATGAATAAAAGGTGCGAATTTGTGTAATGAATGGAAGGGATGTTAAAAGGGGAAGCCGGGAGAAATTGACAGGAAGAGAAATGAAATGTTCATGTTTATATAACTTGTAATATTAAAGTATTTTAAGAGTAATAACCTGAGAGAGTATTATTATTTCGAAGAGAGTCTTGTGTCGTAACAAGTGGCGCCCAACGGAAAAGGCAAGACCTGCGTTATATCGGTATCTAATTCCTGTCTACTGATGTATTACTATTACTATAAAGTGTAACAAAATTGCTAGATCTCTAGATCTACTAAGATTGAGAGAGTTAGGGTCATCTAGATCTATAAAGCTACGTACTAAACTCACTGGTAAACATAAACCTTTAGTTGAAACTAAACTAAAAACATTATAGCTGGATTAATCAATTGGATTAACATTAACATTTAAATCTAGATTTATATCATTATAATTATTATGACAGCCAATTCTCTACTTTATACTACATTCACCAATATTTGAATCTACTATGAATTTATTGGCTATAAAAAAATAAAAATCATGTCAGTGGATGCTGAAGTACATGTTCATTATTCTGACTGGTCATAGTTCTCAACAATAACCTTTAACATTCAATATTGATGGAAAATTGGTACAATTATTAGTACTGCTGTGGGCAACACTGGTGAATTTTGACTACGGTGGAGAACAGTGCCCATTTAGGACCAACGGATATACACTGACTACGGCATATAGACAAACAACGAAAGACTCATATCACCGGCGGAGAATATACACTGGCGTTGGAAGTTATACCGCAAGAAGAAGAGTATTCCGGTAAGTAGATATATATTTGTATTCGAATGACAGTAAACGTTTGTTTCATTACATTACATTTAGATATGAACATTGTTGGGTCCAGGCATTAAATATATGAGAATCAAATATATTTAATTGATATGGTCAGATAACTCTATAAAGAAAATTTACAAATGGCGGATAAAGCTGAAATAGTTTGTAAGAAGAAGGGAGACTATTGGAATTAGAAGGAGCAGAGCTGAGAAAATATGTACAAGAAAGATTAATAGAAAGAGAGAAACTAGCCATGGAAAAGGAAATAGAGAAAGAGAAGTTAGCCATGGAAAAAGAAAGAGAGAAAGAGAAGCTATCCATGGAAAAGGAAAGAGAGAAAGAGAAGTTAGCCATGGAAAAAGAAATAGAGAAAGAGAAGTTAACTATTGATAAAGATAAATTAGCTATGGATAAAGAAATAGAGAAAGAGAAGTTGGCTATCAGTAAAGAGAAATTAGTTACGGATAAAGAAATTGAAAAAGAGAAGCTAGCTATGGAGAAAGAAAGGTTAGCCATAGAGAAAGAAAAGTTGGAAATAAAAAAAGGAAAAGCTAAAGATGAAGGTAATGGAAAGAAAAATGACGTGTCTGGTAATAAATTGGCTAAATATAAAGGTACAATGTTTCATGTGAATAAAATAGACATAGATATTTTCTTAAAGAAGTTTGAAATTGAAATGAAGGAATTGGCTTTTCCTGAAGATAAATGGACATTTTTGTTATCGAAGTCATTTGCAGCAGAGGTACCGTCAAAGATTTGCATGAATCAGAATAATTACCAAATAGTAAAGGAGCAATTACTACGAACATTTGGAAAAACTGAGGCAACAATATCGTCAACAATATGTTAATTGCACCATTGAAACCAACGAGGATCCCCAAACATTTTTAAACAAGATGAATAGCTACTTTGACAATTGGACAGAGTCATCAAAAATAGAGAAAAAGTTTGATGGACTAAAGGTATTTCTTATGCTGGATAAAGTCATTTACGAGAGTGAGGACGAACTAAAAATATTCCTGTTGGAGAGAAAGCCAAAATCTGTAGATGAGATTGTAAAATTAATAAGGGCTTACAAAGTGGCACATCCGGAAAAAAAGTTAAACAGAGGTAGCGATATTGAAGAAATAGTAGCATTTAATAGAGCTAGAGAAACACAAGACAGTTATAGCAACAATAAAAGATTTAGATATGAAGGACAGAATAGGTTTAGAGGACAAGGAAGGAGCCAAAAAGATAGTAGACAAGGCCAGTATAATAGCTACAGAGGGAGATATCAAGGAAACAGACAGGGAAGATATGACGGCAGAAGAAATGGAAGAGATCAAAGTTTGTCGTTATTGTCGAGTTCAGGAAGTCTAGATTGTTTTCAAACATTGGTAGGAAATAAGGCCAACACTGGGAGCACTATTGTTGGAATAAACCGAAAATTGGTTGAAGATCATGAATATACTGGAAAAAGCAAAGCATGTATTATGTTTGATGGTAAAACAGTTCGATTACCCGTGGCCCGAGTGAACATTAAAACACCGTATTATACAGGGATCGTAGATGCATGTGTTATAGACCATGATCAAATTGATTTGATTATTGGCAATATTACAAACATAAAGAAGTGCACGGAAAAGGAGATAGAAGTTTGGAAAAATTGTTGTGGAATGGTCACTACTCGATCTTGTAGTAAAGATGTAGAGGAAGGAGATTTGGCAAAGTTGTTCGAGTTATCAACTAAGGAAAAAGAGCAAGATAAACAACTTGAAAACACAGAAACAATAGAAATCAAAGATATAGTATTTAACAAAGAAAAATTTATCACAAAAAAAAATTATCCAGAGTTACGTCAGTTGGCTCAGAAAGGAGGTAGAGGAGGAAGATTTTTTTATAGAAAGAGGAGCTCTTGTTAGAGAGATTGAATGGCATGGGGAAAAATAATCCAGCTTGTGGTACCTAGAGAATTTAGACAGCTTGTTAAGGAAAATGGGCACGATGTAGCGCACGCAGGACATATGGGAATACATAAAACGAAACAAAGAATATTCAAGGATTTCTATTTTCCATCTATTAGTAAGGACATCAAAAACTATGTGACTTCGTGCAGACTATGCCAAATAAAAGGGGCAAGAAAAATAAAAGCACCATTACAAAAGGTGGATATATCAGATAGACCTTTTAGTAAAATAGCAGTTGATTTGATTGGTCCAATGCCAGTAGTTTCGAATAGGGGTCACCGTTATATTTTAACTGTGATAGACGTGTGCTCAAGATGGCCAGATGCTATTCCACTCAAAAGAATTGAAGCCAGAGACATAGAACAAGCATTATATACGTTGTTTACAAGATTTGGATTTCCCAAAGAAATATTATCAGATAGGGGCACTCAATTCAACTGTCAGCTGACTACAACATTCTTGAACATGTTTGGGATTCAGTAAAGGTTTACAGTCCCTTATCACCCACATAGCAATGGTATTTGCGAACGCTTTAATGGTACGCTAAAGAAAGCTTTATCTAAAGTAGTGGATGATAAACCCAAAGAGTGGGATATGGCAATTCCGTCAATACTATTTGCATACAGAGAGAGTCGTAATGAAACAACAGGGTTTTCACCATTTCAAATGATTTATGGAGGAAATCCGCGAGGTCCAATGACAATATTGAAAGATTTGATAATCTCTCATGAACATGTAGGAACTAATGACAGTTATGATATTGTAACAGAAACTAGAAATCAGGTTATAAGGCATGCGAAGAAGTGGGTAGACAGGTGCTAGAGAAAAATAAATTAACACGTTCCAGAGTGAATGAACATAGAAAAATGACGGAATTAGAGGCAGGACAAGATGTTTTGGTCTTACTCAAGGATAAGAATAATGTACTGTTCACAAAATGGCTGGGACCGTACAAAATAACAAGGAAAATTAGCGATGTGGATTACGAAATAGACATTGATACGAAGCTCAAAATATTTCATGTAGATTTGTTAAAAGAGTTCAGACCAAGACAAAGAAGTGAAGAAAGGAATAAAGATGAGTCAATGACAATGAGTGCCTGTGTGACGGAAGAAATGGAGACAGAGGAAAGGTTTAGACCAATAGAGACAGTGGCAACAGAAAGTAGGCAAACGTGGAAGGATGTCACGGTGAATGGAGTTTCTCTTGATAGAGCTAAAGAAATCAAGGCACTAATTGAGGATTATAAGAATATTTTTACGGATTTACCCGGAAAAACAAGTATTATAGAACATGATATCAAGTTAACTGGCAAAGTACCGAATAAACAGCCACACTATACGATTCCATTACACCATAGAGAAACATTACAGAAGGAAATTGATGAGCTACTAACACTTGGAGTGATAGAACCATCTAGTTGACCATGGGCTGCACCAGTCGTGCTTGTAAAAAAAAAGTGTGGGAACTTAATATTGTGTGTGGATTATCGACAGTTGAATAAAGTCACACAATTTGATCTATTTCCAATGCCACAAGCAGAAGAAATGTTTACTAAGCAAAGATTTTTAGCACGTTGGATCTGTCTAGAGGATACTGGCAAGTACCTCTAAAACAAGAAGCTAAACCATTATCTGCATTTAAGACACCTTCGGGCATATATCAATGGAATGTGATGAGCTTTGGCTTGGTAAATGTTCCAGCCACGTTTAACAGAATGATGGCAAAATTATTCAGCCATAGAAGAGACACAATTTGTTATTTAGATGATATATGCATTTTCAGTGAGCAATGGGATGAGCATATACAAAGCCTTGGAGAGGTTTTTAAAGTTATTAAAGAAAACAATTTAACATTGAAACCAACAAAGAAAAAAATTGGTCTCAGTGAAATTTCATTTTTGGGGTATAAGATTAAAAATGAGTACATTACACCACTGGAAGAAACAGTATCAAAAATATTGGACATTAAGGTACCAAAGACAAAGAAGCAAATTAGAAGCCTTTTGGGTCTATGCAACTTTTATAGAAAATTTATTTCAAATTTTTCAGAAATAATTGAACCACTAACAAATCTGACAAAGAAAGGAAAACCTAACAATATAGTGTGGACGGAAGAATGTCAAGAAGCACTGGACATAATTAAAACTTTCTTTTCTGGGGCACCAATTTTGAAATTACCTGACAATACTAAGTAATTTATTTTGGCTACAGATGCATCAGCCATTGCAATAGGAGGCTGTCTAATGCAAAAATGGAATGATGTCCCACATCCTGTTTTATATGTGAGTAGAAAACTGACAGCATCTGAGTTGAAATATGTCACCATTAAAAAGGAAGGACTAGCCATTGTATGCTGTATAACAAAATTAGGGTTCTATCTACTGGGAGCTAAATTTGAACTATGGACGGATCACGCTCCTTTGGCCTTCATTAATACAAATAAACTAGGGAACAACAGAATAGCCAGGTGGGCATTGCAACTTATGGATTATAACTTTGAGGTCAGGACAAACCAGGGAAAGACAATGTGATAGCTGACACATTATCACGGTGTACCTAAGAAGGAAAAGAAATGGAAGTAAGGAAAGGATCTAGGCCACGTCAATTTTGTTTCTGTTGGTTGGTCAAAAGAATAATGTCAGTAAAATCATTTTGGTGAGAACACAATGAATAGCAGTGTAATGAATAGACATCTATAACAGATTGGAACATTTTGAAAATGTACACATATTACATGTATGTGTCATCGAAGACTGTATGGATTGACGAAGCTTTGTTACATGTGTGAGGTGTCGAGATATTAATATATAGTGTTATATTGAGAATTTGATGAAACTATTGTTAGATATTTAAAATATATTATTACAGTTAATTAGTTAATTATAGTTTATAATTGTGAATTATGAGATTCAATCTGATTGGTTCTTTGGGGAAGTCTAGACATTATACATTGTGATGGAAGTAATTTTGAACCTAAAATAATAATGTAGAGAATGGTGATATGTAATTTTGCTGTTGGAATTTTGTTTTGTTAATGTTGATTTTTACCTTGTTTAAAAGAATGAGAATTAATGAAGATAATATAATTATATTGAACAGTGGTTTATAATTTTATTTGATATTTAAAGGACGTTCGATGTACATCGAACTTGTCAAACAAGGGGGGTGTTACGGTCGTAGCGCAGCACGGTGTGCATGAATAAAAGGTGCGAATTTGTGTAATGAATAGAAGGGATGTTAAAAGGGGAAGCCGGGAGAAATTGACAGGAAGAGAAATGAAATGTTCATGTTTATATAACTTGTAATATTAAAGTATTTTAAGAGTAATAACCTGAGAGAGTATTATTATTTCGAAGAGAGTCTTGTGTCGTAACACTTACTTACTTAAGCCTCCTTGCAGTTTAAAAGAATGAAAATGCAGTCGAAAAGTAAAAAAATAAAATAAAAGTAAAGTCCCCTTTCAGACCTTGTGGTCTATAGGGCAGATGATGGAAAGGTCATCTATATCTATGGCCTACGGTTAACGAGGGTATCATGTGGCCAGTACAACGACCAACAGCCTTTACTTTTCACCAACTAATGTCAGGTACCCAATAGAGCTGGGTGGACAGAGGAGCCCCAAGATCTCTAAATTAAAAATCCCCAGTCTTCACCAGGATTTGAACCCCAAACCCTCGGTTCGGAAGCAAAGCTATTTACTGCTCTGTCACCATGCCTCCATAATGCAGTCAACTAAACGAAAAACAAAAACAAAGGTAACGCTGATGAGATATACTTTTTAAACTTAAATTTTTTTTTTACTAATCATTTGAAAGTTTTTAATTTTTTTCCCTCAAAATTTTAAATTATTATTATTAGGATTTTTTAAAATTTTATGTTTTATTGTTTTTTCTATGAGGAATTAACGGTGAAGACATCACGCTGGCTTTTGTCATAATAAACGGTGAAGACATCACGCTGGCTTTTGTCATAATAAACGGTGAAGACCTCACGCTGGCTTTTGTCAAAATAAACGGTGAAAATCTCAAAAAGCCGTTCCCATACCTAGACAATAGACTTGTATCATTCATTTACACACATCCTTATCAGAATAAAATATAGTAATAGTAATCTACTTTGTACTAACTATCGAGGCGTCAGAATACGCTCAAGACTTTGGACACAATGGAAAGATCCCTCTTTTATTTTTGCAACTCGGACGGACTGAGTTATCCTAGGTAATTTAAGAGACGAAAATAAATGACAATTTTCGACTATATATTTTAGGACATTTGTATGAGTTTTCAAAAGATTTTAATAATTTAGAGATATTTCCAGGACTTTTTCGTATATTTTGCAATTTCAGGAGATTTCCAGGACCTCATGTTAAATCGATAGGAGGCCGCGGAAAATCTGTTATAAGTTATAAAATTGTTTTTATTTAATAATTTATACATCTAAAATTAGCGAGGGTCCTTATAAAAGCGCGGGGCCCACTGCGGTCGCATACATTGCAGTGGTCTAAGGTTGGCCCTTCAAAATAGCGCGTATGCTACGCCGCCGGTCGACTAGTAGTAAATAATGTATTTATCTAATGAAATTGTAAGTTGTAACTAGCTATCTATATACACTAAGAGAATTAATTCTTTATTTTCTGACCTTTCTTAATTCCCTGTAAGTAACTTCTTGCTCATTCCTACTCAACTTTTCTCCCGCGGCTAGGCCATTGTGCAAACACAGGAGAAGAACTGGAAACACTTGAAGAAGCATGGTGATCGTACGTACATATATTAAAAACGGATTGGACAAAATAGATATAGTAGTATAGTTAATATTTTAGTTGATATATTTGATATACAAAGTAGTGGAATCTATTTTATGTTTTTAAGCATTTTCTGGATAATAATTCTAAAAAGAAAACATGTATAATATATGTCCCGAACCAGGGCTTGCCATAGGTAATTGGAGGCCCTAGTCGAAGTGAATTTGGAGGCCCCAAATAAAATAGAAAAATAAAAATGAACACCATAAAATTAAAAAAACAACAACAAAATCTCAATTGTTTGGTTAAAAAATTTAATGTTAATATTTAATAAAGCCCATCTTTGCATTCTCCGCTTTTCTTTTGCCTTTTGATGTATCAGACTCGAAATCACGTTTTCACATATTTACCATTGGAAATAAACAAGGTTGTTCTGACATAGGTAGTCTAACAAATAGATCTAAACACTCACGTATAGACCTTGAGCTATAGCATAGACTATATATATACAGGACTGCCAACACCAAGGGTAACTAAGCATAAGTTTCGTTCAACACCAAAATGTGAGATGAGGTACTTCTGGTAGAAACTTAATGTACAACAATCACGATGTTTGAATTATGATGCCAGCTTGGATAATATATTTTTTTTCTCTTTTCATCACAATTAACAATTACTTTTTACATTGTATACTAATTAGTATGAAATGAATACGCGATAAACGGAAGATAAACGGAAGAGTCAATACATTTTCGAGAGTGTCATTTTACTTATATACCAACTTTTATTTACACCTATACCTATTTTAAAAATTTATTTAGAGTTTGGTTTACAGAAAGTACGCATTATATATATTTTAATAGAGAATTAACCATTAAAAATAAAAAGCAATAATATATTTATGACTAAATGAAAAATATGCCTAAAAATTTGGCTCTCCAAATTATTATTTTTTTAACTAAATAAAATTCCAAATAACATCCTATTCTTCTAAACATAAATTAGCCAATGTTGTGGCTATGCGAGAATACAGAGAACTATTATGGAGTGTATGATTGTGTGTACTGGATAATTTTTAAAGGACTGCTGGCATGAGCAATGCGTATAAAGGGACTTAGAAAACAGTAGATTTGAAAATGAAGTGAATAGAAGTGATTTGAAAATTGAAAAATCTATCTTATCTTTTATAATACAAAAGTTACTTCAGGACAGAAGGCTCAAAAGTAAAGTAGCAATAATACATAAAACACTGAACCATAATCTTCAAATACAAAAACAAAATTTAATAAAATACTCTGAAAGACACAAAGATAAAGGCACATTCCTCGTCCCATATGCTAGGACAAATTTGTACAAATACTCCTTCTTCCCTAGTGCTATTAGAGCATGGAATGGGTTGCCTGAGCTAGCCAGGAAAACCAGTGACTTGGCAGAATTTAAGTCATTGGTTAATATGCATGACTAAATGCATGACGCGTAGGACGTAATCATCTTCTTTTTTGAAGTAACGTCTGTATTATATAAGATAAGATAAGATAAAAAGAAGATGATTACGTCTTAATAAGAAATATTTATTACCCTTTAAGCTGTATTTATTTTAATTTATCAGGAGATCAAAAGCATGTAGATATTTGTTACTTTAAATATGGCTTATGTTGCTTATAAAAGGATACACAAATAAGGGCCTACTTCATAATATTACTAATGTAAGAACATAAGCTATAATAAGTAGTATTACAATTTCATCATCATCATCATATGTTGTACAATCTGGCTTATTATGATTAGATCTCTAAGGTAAACAAACAACTCATTTTCCATTCATCATTTGGTGTAAAATTGATGGTTTCTTCATATAGTAAACTAATTCACCGGAAGTCATTCTTCTAACACTACACTGCAACCAAGGACGCCTCAGTGTATGGGACTTATGTAATTGAAAAATATAGGCGTGGTGCGCACAGTTGGCAGTCCTGTATGTATATAGTCTATGAGCTATAGTGAGACTTAGAGCTGTTATATTTGAGATTAGATCAAAGTTTTGCATTTTTTATATCAAGAATTTTTTTTTTTCTGTGCGAGGCTCTCATCAATCGGAGACCCTAGGCGGCCTGCCTTCTTGAACACGCTATAAACAGATTGAGTGCAGAATGAACAGTTTGGATACATTACTGAGGGGACTGGAGTGGAAATCCTAATGTGTGCAAGGGATTTTTAATTATAGATTTTACTTGATGCTTGGCGCATCATGAAAATTTCAAGCTAACAATTTCACAAGAGACTGTGCTAAAGCGCAAAGAACATACTTAATGGACCTCATTCACCAATCGTAAACAAACAACATTTAGTCACGTGATCTTATTGATAAAACAATGAAAAAAAACTGTCACGTGACAACCATCATGAATTAAACATGAGATCGTAAATTATATAGAAGAGATAGAGCACCACGTGCTAAATGTTGTTTGTTTACGATTGGTGAATGAGGTCCATTATCATGGAATAAACGTTTTAATAATTGTAATAATTCCACGTAAAACAGAGCACGTGACAAGTTCTTATAACATGTTGTAGAAAACAAAAAAACTGTCTAATGTAAAGGAAAATAAACAAAAACAGTAGAGTTCTTTTTTCAGACCTTGCAATCTATAGGGCAGATTATGTAAAGGTCATCTGTTTCTGATGCAAACGGTTAACGAGGGTTTCATGTAGCCAGCACAAAGACTTTCCCCCAACTAATGTCAGCGAAGTGGACTCAGAGCCGCGCTAGAGATCCCGATATAAAAATCCCAGTCTTTACCAATATTCGAACCCAGGACCCCTCGGCTTTACCACTCAGCCATGCTCTCTCTCTCTTTTCTCTCTATCTCTTTCTCTTTTAACTCTCTCTCTCTCTCTCTCAAGTATATTACCGTACGCCGTCTCGCCCTTTCGAGTCGTATGAAACCCGTCTTTGTATCCACTAGTTAATATACTGTAAACCTGTGAAAGGCTGGTGAGAGAATCAATTATTATCTCATCCTGCTTTTTCAATTCTAATCTCACTCTCAAGCTTAGGCTCTATTATAATCAGTAGAATAAAAAGCATGTCAGGAGTATCAAATGATTGGCATTATTTTAGGTTTCCCTTTTTTTAGGATAATGGCAATGTTAATGGCTATGACGGTATTAATGTCAGGGCTGTTCGTTTAGTGGGGTGTGGGCTTAACACAAGGAGGTTCTCGAGTCTATTGATCATCTGCTGTACTGGGATAGACCTATTTGGACCGACTAAACGGTATGTGTTAATCGCCTTGATCTTTTGTTCAATGATAAAAAATAAAAAAGCTACTATTATTGACTTCGCCGTACTACTGTCTCATAATTTAAGAAAAACTGAAATGGAAAAACAAAGAAAATAAGGGAACCTAGGCTTGGAGATTAAACATTTATTTAAGCTATTCAAAATAACTATATATCCCATTGTTATATAAACCGAGGGAATCATAACAATTGACGTCACAGATACCTTCGACAGAGATGCCTACATGCCAAAAATGAAATGCGTATTCCCAGACCTGGAAATGCGTATTTTGAGGGACAAATGCGTATTTTCCTAAATATCAAGAAATATACTCAGGAGAGACTAAAATTTAATCATTCAAGCACACAACTAAGATAACATATTGGAAAGGCAGTAATCTAAAAGTTAACACAGCATAAAGTTATATAAGACATTTTGAACAGAATATTTACACTTGTAGTCTTTGTCATAGACTTTTCTAGATTATGTCAGAATAAGAAAGATCCTGTCACTTGGCAATGATCTTATGATCATAATGATCTCTAGTGTATTTCACATTCCATAATAGCGGCAACAGAAAATTCATTCGAAATCATGGGAATTTGTGTTACAAGTGAAATTAGACTTAAACCAAATGTAATGGTTTGCTTAGCCCCATCAGTGATATCTAGTTTTATAAAATTAGTTTTGTTCATAGGAAATTTCTTTACAAGGTATCCAGACGGTGAAAATATTTTATATCACTCAGATTTTCTTCTTCCAGACTTTTTTTTTTGTAGAGTTAACAATGAAAGATTTAACACCCTCTACAGTGCCCGTGATTTCATTCTTTGAATTTAGTCGCTGGTGATTATAACAGTATCTACCACAGAAGATACATTCTGCAAGTTTATCATACTAGATCTAGATCTGATTGTGTAATCTAAATATATCTAGATTGTTCTAGATTTAGAAATAGATCTAGATCTAAGTATTTCTTCTATGAAAACCTCTGCTATTCTCTAGGATGAATATAGATCTGTAAGCAGCTTCATTAAAAGTTTTTTTTTATGTGCATCTAAAGGTATTTTAACAATTCCACAGAATTGTAGGCTCTATCGTCAATGTGAAATACTAGATCTAGACCTGTACAAAGTTAGCTTAGAACAGCCAATTTTGCACCATTTTAAATTTTAGATTCCATAAATGATAAGAAATTGCTGCGTTTGAGTAGACATAGATCTAGATCTAGTTACAGATATCTTGAGCCTACCACTTCTAGGCCTACTAGATTCTAGAGTGACTAGACCTAGACTCTACATCTAGCCAATAGTCTACATTAGTAAATCTAGGCCTATTACACACATGATCATATCTAAAATTAGAATGTAGACTAGAATTATATTTAGATCTAGAAAAGTGGAGGAAATATCGACATCAATAAAATAAAAAAATATTATTTTCTAACATTTTTTAAATATTTTTTTTTACTTTAATGAAAGTATATTAATTATTACCAACAAAGCCCAGTGGGTCACCTGTGGAACAAATCGAAAAAGTAGGTCACGGTCACATGACCTAAAAAATTATTATTGATATTGAATTAGGAGCATGTTATACATATGTATACCAAAGGAAATAATTTTAGAACCGCTGTAAGATAATGTGGGTCTCTGAGGGCTAGATCTATTTCTTAATCTAAAACAATCTAGATATTATATTTAGATTACACAATCAGATCTAGATATAGATCTAGTATCTAGATCTAAATCTGTATTTTAAATCTAAATCTAGATTTACGTAAATTCTATTATAGGTGCCTGACATATATTGTAAAATATCTCTGGTTCTAGATCTAGTCTAGGATGAATTAGAACTAATCAATCAATTAATTCCTAATTATTTTGAAGACTTCATATAAACTGACACATTGAAAGGAACTCAACTTTAATTAGATCAGTAAGATCTAGATCTAGTAAGTATTTAAATCTTCGCGCGAAAGCGCGCGCGATAAAAAAAAGCGATACTTTCTCGTGGTACATCTACTAGGATTAGTCCATTTCCAGGCATTGACGGACTGATCTATGATAATCAAAAACTCTTTTTTTTTAATTGATTAATTTTTTTTTAATTATTTTTTTTACTTTAGAGGGGAAAATGCATATTTTCAGATGTTAAAACGTACACGCGTATTTTGGCGTACTTGTAGGCAACTCTGCTTCAAGGCCCTTAACATTCCTAGGAACATTCTCGTTCCCTATCAGAGGGCGGTACTTCTGCAGACCTGCCACATCACCAGAATTTTCTCAGTGGACACTGATATAGGGATTACAATGAATTTTTGTCTTTTATTTTCCCTATACTGGTAAAATATTAAAATTCCTGACCCAGGGGTTGCTTTTTATCTTTTAGAGCAGTGATTCCCAAAGTGGTCTATATAGACCCCAAGGGGTCTACGAAAAAATCCAAGGGGTCTACGAAAGAGAAAAAGTTAATCGGGGGTCTATGAGATGACCATGGGGGTCTACTTAATTGTCTAAGTGCCTTTTTATCTTATCTTATCTTATATAATACAGACGTTACTTAAAAAAAAAAGAAGATTACGTCCTACGCGTCGTGCATTTAGTCATGCATATTAACCAATGACCTGAAATGCTAAGTCACTGGTTTTCCTGGCTAGCTCAGGCATCCCATTCCATGCACTAATAGCAAATGGAACGAGGAATGTGTCTTTCTGAGTATTTGATTAGATTTTGATTTTGTATTTGAAGATTATGGTTCAGTGTTTTATGTATAATTGCTCCTTTACATTTGAGTCTTCTATCCTTACCATATGAAACTAATAACATTAGAGGATTATTTGAGACGATGCAATCCTGATAAAAAGATAAAAGTATGAAAAAATTTCGAAAACTCAAAGATAAAGCTCAGAATAGACCAACAAAATCTCTCTTCAACATCATATAGAAAAGATGGTTTGTGAGCGTCTTACAAGATCTCTTTACCTATAGCCAATTACGGAAAACACTATAGATAAAACATTGATTTTACCACTCGTCGAAGTAGTTTTAAGACTGTTTTACACTAACCTACATCTGATATTATGCAAGGAATTTCTTTAAGCAACACTATATTTTAAGGAAACATTGGTGGGATAGTTCTAGCATTAAAGCTACAAACTGCCTAATGGTCGTCGGCTCCACATTTTTCCTCAGGGCTGACCCACGAACCTTTTCCACGTTTGCGTGTATATCTATTTTCTTTCGGCTAGGTGGGCTGCAAGCCAAGACTACTGAGTCCCTCCTGCCCGAAGCTTACCGATTAAGGCGCCAGTAACTCGTCTTTGACCCTTCTCATGTTAGTGAAAACAGTTTCGCTGACCCAATATTTGAGCAACACGTGAAAGATCAAGAAATACACGAGAAACTACTCTTTCGAAAACTTTTACAATGCTACTTAAGGCAAATTAATTAATTAATCTTTAATGTTTGAAGGACTACTTTATAGAACACAAAATTTCTATATGAAACATAGAATATATGTAGCAAAAAATGATAGGATGATGAACATGCGAAAATAATTTTTTTTTCAGTGTGTTTGGTAATTCCAGTAAAACATATTAATTGTTGTTTTAGTTGGTTTAAATAAGAATTTTATCAGTAAAAAAGACAGATCTCTCTAACTTTTGATGTAGCTTTAAATTACTTTTTTACTCTTTGACTCACTGCAGTTAGAAATTAGTTTAAAAATTGGAGTTTATAAATCTGCAAAAATGCAATATAAGTAGGGGGTCTACCGAAAACCAGAAAACATAGCAAGGGGTCTACGAGACAAAAAAGTATGGGAACCACAGTTTTAGAGCTTGTTAGATTTCTTATGAATTTCTCAAATAGATGTTCAAATGATGTTTCTTTGTTGCCAATGACCTCAATTGTAGCATTTAGAACTTTAGTAAGTTTATTCTTTTTTTTTTTTCATTTTAAGATTCCCAAACTAAGCAGTGATGTTGAAACTTAAAATACTGCCGTCGACTGTCGATGTGATCATGGTAAAACATTGACAAGCCTTTTTCCCTAACACTGAAGAGGACAGCTAACTTGATGTTTGTTTAGTTCTGTGTTTGCAGTGAAAATGAATTTATTGATTAATCGTCTACTACATTACCAACATGCTTAAATGTTTTAACTTTTTTTCAATATTCTCTCCAGCTATGGAAGCGATGTCTTTTTTCCTTCACCTTTTGCATGTCGATTGTCATTTCTTTAGGAGGGGGTCGAAATGTAGGCCTACTAGTTTAACAAAATCACACATACAATATTTTTGTAACTGGGAGTGTTATTTATGTGTGTCGTTAGATGTAGCATTTTTTTTACTCTAAATCTCTTAAAACTTCACGATCTCGTAGTGGGAAGCGTGAACAAGAGGCTAAGTACGCTTGAGCTTTGCTTAACTGCCTATGAGAGGGGCTCGAGGTTCGACACCCGACTCGAGCAGATTAATGTTCACTAAGCGCCTAAAGGCAGCACTGTAAACCTTCTCCTAAATACCCACAAATGTCCACAAATGAGATTTGAGATCGCTCTGAGATTTCTATAAATATGAATGTAGTGCTATATAAAAAGTTATATAAAAAGTTATATATATATATATATATATATATATATATATATATATATATATATATATATATATATATAAAAGTGCTTTTTTCTTTGTAAAAATAAAAATAGGTGCCAGTACTCAGTGATGGATTGCATAAATTTAAACTATTAATAAATTAATAATAAACGTCGTTAAATTGCAAGAAAAGTATATTTTCCCCCACATTGAAAAAGGTGCAAGCACCGTCACAAAAATAATATATATATAGTAATATCCTTCCATGCACACAGCCATCTAAAATAGCGCAAAAGATGCGCACTAGACTGAAACGGATGTTGACATAAGAAGGAAAAGTGGTTAGGGTTTAGGAGCTTATGCTAACAGTACTCCTTTCAGATCTTGCAATCTATTGCCATCTAGTTCATTTGTTTTTAAAGTAGACGGTTAACGAGGGTGTTATGTCGCCAGAACAATGATCATCCGATTAACTTTCCGCAATAAATGTCAGGTACCCATTAGAGCAGGGTGGAATTATCGGCTCTCTAAAAATCCCCAAAATAAAAATCCAATCTTCACCGAGATTCAAACCAGGACCCCTTGGTTCGGATTCTAGAGCTTTACCTCTTGGACCTTATGTTTTCAATAAAATCACCCATTGCCCCCATTAGAAAATAATGGATCAAAGCATTAGCACCAGGTAGTTATATTTAGTAGTAGTTTTAGCATCCAATAATAAACATTAAAGATTAAGTTGGCTTTACGTGTCTAACATTTAGATCCATATTTTTATTTTATCTTCTATAAAATTCGGTGTCTAGTCTTAAACTACTTTGAAACTTCCAATAGAAATGAAACAATTCTTCGTATTTTTTGTTTTCTCTTTAGTTATGGATGTAATGGAGACCGCAGCATATTGCCGGATATTGGATTCGTCGCCGTGCTTTTCTATACAGTCACCCAAATGTCCTCGTGTTGTCATGTTGACTTTGAGGTGTTACTTGTAATGGGATGCATTTTTAACAGGTCAAACTTTCCAAGATGTCGTCTCAGATCTGGATCAGTAGACCAATCATTGTTTAAACAAGAAAAAACATTTGAAAATACTTTTAAAAAAAAAGACAAATCTCTTTTATACAAATAATAGAGAGATTATTTTGCACTTAATAAATAATTAATGTTAGATTTAAAAAACAAAGAAACACAAGGTTGCAAAGACAGTTTGTGTGGAAACACAAACTCAAAATCGGCTCCCGAAGTGGTCCACCTAGAGTCTTCACCAGGATTCGAACACTGGATTTTCGGGTCCAAGTGCTTTATCCATCAGCCGCAGCTTCTACATATATTCATCTAGCGTAGACTTATATTTTTTAAAATAATAATTATTAATGAAGACGTCCATGACCTTTTAAAAAAAATTGCCATCCCTGAAGTTTTTCATTGAAAAGTGGTGTAATTGTTTTAAAAAATCCGCTTGCATAGATAATTTAAAAAATTAGATGGTTCACTTTCGGAAAAGAAAAAAAGTAGCCGCTGCATTAGAACTTTGAATGATCAATTTTCATTTTCTCTTATAGTTTCTGAGATCTAAACGGGACGGATACATGGACAGACAGGTCAAAACTATCGGGGGCCGCTAAAAATGAATCATTTTTACCTCCCCCCCCTCCTTTAAAACCGAGAAAAATCCTGGTTTAGGGAATGTATAGATCTAGTTGACTTTACAATATTCAGATGTTAAGCTTTAACATCTAGACTTAGAAGACGATGTGCACAATTTTCCTAAACATTAATTTATTTAACGCTTTAATGAATAATACATACATTCCGAAAACCCGAAGACGTGTAGTCCGTTCAAGATAAATAATGCCTCGTTCTCTAACCAATTTTTTTTTTTACTTTGAAAAAAATATAACAATCAAACTAGAGTTGTGGACCACGAGATAGTAACCCTTTTTCCAACGATACACAACAACTGTGAAAATTTGTAATACAAACCGAGGAACTGTTATCGAGATCTGTTTATAAACTTTTTAAACCCACCAATGAGTTAAATTAGAGTATTGTAATTACTTAAAAAACATTTAAAATACTTAGGCTAAAACAAAAAGACAATAACTCCTTATGCAACTTATAGAGAGATTGTTTTTCTTTTAATAGCTTATTGTATAAATAGGCCTATAAGGCTTGTCTTCAAGTTGAAGATTAGTGAGGGCAACAGTATTTCAGGTAACTGCACAGCCCCAGCTGTGACTTACATATTTTGCCACACCAGGGCAAGCATAACCATTGTCAGCACATGGTCGATTAAGATTTTCTTTTCGCCGTCTGCGTCTGTCCTTCCGTGGGGCACCTCTGTTACGTCGAACACCTTGCAGCTCACAAAAAAAGACTGCCTTTGGCATACGCTCGTCTTCCATACGGGATACGTGCCCTGCCCAGCGTAACTGTCGGACCAAAAGAAGTCCCTCCATACTGCCCATACCAGCGTTCGCAATGACATCGCTGTTTGCAGTGCGGTCTTGCCACCGTATTTCCATGATGGAGCGGTAATAAGTTAACATATATCAGTTAACGAGATTTTTAAATACAACAGTTTACTGAATCGATGATAGAATACGAATGATGAATAGGTACAGAATAACAATTACAAGTTAGGTAAATTACTCAACATAAATCTACCACACCTTTATCACCGTGCAACATTCCAACCTGGGCTCGCGCGATGCCCACACACCAATGCCATAGATGATAGCCAAGTAGGGTCAGTGGCGCAGCTAGGGTATGTGATGCCCAGTGCGGCAGCTCCTCGTGATGCCCCTAACCCTTTTAACAAAAAACGAAATAAAACCGCGAAATGACTTTTTTTATCGACTTAATGTGTATTTATTTTTGTTTCTATAGTTTTTTAAAAAATGAATCTATAACCATCTTAACGACTTCTCCTCTGGCGCTCCATGTTTGGGTCATTATCACCCAATTTAAGAATAAGTTCGTTTTTGTATTTGTGAAGGCATGTACGTGTTTGGTCTGAAACTAAGATTAGTTTGAAGCTTCTCTTTGGTGAAAGCGCTCAAGTAGTCTTAGTTGCTTTCTGTATAATACCCATGTGTCAGATCCATTGTTGATGGTCTGTTTTGTTGATGATTATAGATGTTGATGTTGCATGCGAGTTCGTTGAAGACACAACAACAAAATAACAATGCATATATTTGATAACGCAGGCTGATAACGTCAACAATTTAATGAACAATAAAAAGGGCACAGTCCTCTGTCGTCGCTAGCCTAGCGTCGTCCTCCAAGGCGTCTTGTCCGTTACTGTCTCTAGTTCGTATTCCTACTTTTTAATTACTCGTCACATCACTAAGGAAAAACCCGATTAAACTCAACTTCTACGCGTCTTGTGTCATTACACCATATACAAGGGTTGAGAGAACCACCGCTTGGTAGACCATGATTTTTGTAGGCAGGTGGAGCAATATACTCCGCCAAACTCTTTCCTGAAAGCGTCCAAAATTACTACTGGCCCTGGCCAGACGGTTATCTTCCCTTGAAAGGCAAAGAAAAAAACAATGACACATTTTTTAGTCCGACCCATTTCTCCCTTGCCCCTTGAGAAAAAAAGTTTGGCTTAGCGAATGTATCGATCTACTACAGTTTATAATAGTCCAATGCATTCTAGTAGCTAGGGATATGGGGGCACTGGGTGCTTGACTTTATTAGCGATCTCTGCATTTTGACATTAGACGTCATGACATGACATAATGTACTTAGTAAATATATGTCTTAATTCGTATTATTACAGCATATACGTAAAATTTAGAAAAAAATAATCAATAAGACTCTTTAATGAATAATACCGTTATTTAGTGGTGAGATAATGCACAAACTATCTGGGCTCTATCATATCCAACGATGCTATACTGGATAAAGACATTAACAACAGGAAAGCCAAAGCAATGGGCACCATGTCACGGTTTCAGAAAAGAGTGTGGGACAACATATTGCTGACTAACAGTACTAAAGCCCTACTCTACCGGACATGTGTGATAAGCACTTTGCTATACGGAAGTGAAACATGGTCAACCTACTCATGGCAGGAAAAAAGCTAAATGTCTTCCAACTCTGATGCTAAAGCGGATCTTTAAAATAAAGTGACAGATAAAATCAGCAATGAGGAAGAGCAGAGTGCCAGGACATCTGCTGTGTTATCAGCAACAGACGCCTTGGCTGGCTTGGCCACGTTCGTAGAATGCCAGTAGGTCGACTTCCACAGGACATTCTGTATGGCAATCTAAGAGAAGGCAGGAGAGCCGCTGGTATACGGATGTATACAAACGCGACATGAAGCTCTTCGAAATCGACACTTGCAGCTGGGGAAAAGTGGCACTGGATAGATCTACATGGAGAGAGAGCATAAAGGAAGGGTCTCGGATTACAGATGGCGTACACAACAGAAGCAGAAAAATGGTGATAATGCAACGGCGCCTGGTGATTATATATGCCCAACCAATGACAGCAGCTGTGTATCAAGGATTGGTCTCTTTAGTCACACAAGAAGTTGCAAAGGGAAAAGATCGTCTCTCGAGACGTAAAATGCCACAGAATGCTGTCTAATAGTTTTGACTCCACGCGAATAGAAGATTACATGGTGGTGTCCTAATATTTAATATTTAATTTTTAAAAAATTAAGACACTTTATTTGAGGGCCCCTCTCAAGTGTTTGCCAGGGACTTTTGAATTTGGATCCCTTCTTCTACCCTAGCCACTGTTCCAATGAAAGGCTTTTAGATCTAGACTTAGAAGACGATGCGCAAAATTTTCCTGAACATTAATTTATGAAACATTTCAATGAATGCGGAAATACCCGAAGACGTTTAAAGCGTCCAAGATATTTTATCGTTCTCTAGCCAAGCACAAAGTAAAGTTAATACATTTTTTTTACCATGAACAATTTTAAAGAATAAACTACAGTTTTTCCCAGTTTAGCCAACGAGCTAGTAATTTTTTCCCTAATGAATTACAGCAACTGTCAAATTTCAAGGAAAATCGTTAGAGCCGTTTTCGTGATCCGTGTCCACCCTCCCTGGTTTTAGTTTTTTGTTTCTGCAAAGATACGAATGGAATACTTGTATTGTAAAAAAGATGTATTTAATTGATTGTTTGTAAAACTCTTCATTCGTGATGTGGTCTTTGTAAGTGAAAACTTGGATTTAACTTTATCTTCATAACTATAATTCATTGAATATATATAAAGATTAACAATGCAATAATAATAACACTGGTAAGTCTCCGTATCCAGCGGTATCAAGTCGTTAGTCGAACTAACAATACAACAGTATCGGTAACACTGCGACAAGAGTTTGTCCCTTCTTTTTGTATCAAAGGGGATAGGGTTGTCGTTGTTGATAGTTTGTAGTTCATAGTTTCTTACATTCTATCTGAAAATATTGGAACATGCCTTTTTAACTGCCTGAGAGGACCACTTTGAGGGCCGATTTTGAGTTAGCGTTTTTACACAAACTGTCTCTGTAAACTTTTTATATTTGTATTTTGAATAAGACGCGGCGAGGCAGTTGAGTGGTAAATCGCTTGGCTTCCGATTCGAGGGGGGTCTCAGGTTTGAATCACGTTGAAGACTGGGATTTTCCATTTTAGGACGCCCTTGAGTCCAAACAACTTTTAGAGGAATGTGAGAATAATTTGGAAAAATAAAGACGGTTGGTCAATGTGCTGGCTTCATGACACCCTTGTTAGACGTCGGCCATAGAAACAAGACGATCTTTACATCATCTGCCCTACTATAGATTGCAAGTTTTAAATTTAAACAAACACATTCTGAAACAGAACTCTGTATAACACGATGCGTTGACTGTCTTTGTTTTTTTATATTTAAGGTGTTTTGAATATCTAAAGTCTAAAACTTTAAGAATTGTTTTTTTTTTTATTTAACAAAAGTTTAAACGAAAATCGATTTTTTTAGGGCCTATCGCAGACACTGATACACACAAACCACACACACATACAATAAATCAAAACACATTGACATGTTTCACCTTTATTAAAATTAATATTGTGTGTGTGTGTCATAGTTCATACAAAAAGGATTTTGGAAAACGCAAAATTAACTACTTTAACTACTGAGACAACATTAGCCTATAAGTAAGTTTGCATAAAAGCGAATTCGGAAATGAGTCCTTCGTAGTATAAAATAATTTCTTAGTGGAAGAATCATTACATTTTCAATTTAAATAAAAAAACAAATGAGGACTAACTAGAAGTATCGGGGAAATTGGATACGAAGATGAAGTGCCAAGCATTGATATATTATGAATACTACAACTCAATTCTTTTTAACTTAATTGGTAAAACCAAAGTTTAATTCTTTTTCAGTTGGTAACACTACAGTTCAATTCTTTTTTAGTTAGTAATACTAAAGTTCAATTCTTTTTTAGTTGGTAACACTAAAGTTCAATTCTTTTTTAGTTGGTAACACTAAAGTTCAATTATTGTCCTAGACATTGTGTAGTTTTCTTTTCGTAAAAATCTCCATTACTAGTGACAGTCTCAAATGATGTTTTAAAAACTACCAAATCTCTTTAAAATCCCTTCTATCGACTTGATATTCAGTGCCCGAGTAGAGTTCCTCCACTTTCTCAGTGTCCCTCCCATTACGATCTAACCATTTGCAAATCTCTCGAGCACTGTTTAACAACCAGTTAAAATTCCTTTTCTCTGGTTGATGTTCCTCTTCATCGATGACACTTTCAGGGCTCTGGATGTCTCTCTTACCAGCGTTGATCACTCGGCAAAAATTTCTGACGTTATTCAGAATGTTGACAGCTGTATTAGCAGTGCAAATAACTTTACCAACAGTGACAAGGGTAGCAAGGGTCAAGGCTCTTTTATCGGTTTGAATCTCCTTCTTTTCGGTGAGATCAACATCAAGATCATCGCGGATACTTCGTCCGCCAAATATTTTTAACAATTTACAAAATGAATCAACGACAACCTTCAGCGTTGCCATCAGAGCTTTCTTGTTCCTGGCCAGTGTGACGTCCTCATTCACATTGTAAACTGTATCGATTTCTTGGAGTGCAGTCTGAAATATTATATTATATTATATTATATTATATTATATTATATTATATTATATTATATTATATTATATTATATTATATTATATTATATTATATTATATTATATTATATTATATTTTATTATATTAGATTAGATTAGATTAGATCAGATTAGATTAGATTAGATTAGATTAGATTAGATTAGATTATTTAGTAGTTTTTTTTTAATTTAATTATTTTTTACTTTATATTGTTGTTGGCTTCGTTCTGAAGTGGAATGACTTTGGCTTATCTCATAGAATGAAATGAAAGTTTGAGCACTGGCTATGGTCGGATCGTTGTCGCCCACACAGCAGCCCCCCCCCCTTACTCGGCGGCGTCGAAGGTTCTTCCAAAGTGTACCTTTGTGTGCTACAACCTGCTTAAGTATCAGCGGCTCCTGTTTTTTCTTGGGGCTGACTCCCGAAGTCTTTCTCAAGTTTGAATCCAGGATTGGATTTTGACTTCCCCTTATCGTACGTCAGTAGCCAGCCGAGGCTAACGAAATTCTCTTGCCTGAAGTTTACCGGCTTAGGCTCGACTTCAACCCTTATGTCACTTGTCGCAGTTCCACATGACCCAATATCTATTTAAGTTATGCCAGAAGGCCAGGATGTGGACTGGTTGTCAGATGCTATTTGAAACACATGCCGGTGAAAGAATTTCATAGGTAATAGAGTGTTTATACCTATTTACGGTCTGGCAAAAACAACCTTACAGAAATTATATTAATTTATATTATTTTATATTATATTATTTTATCTATGAACACAAAAGTTATATTTTAAGTACCTTAAGGGTTATTTTAATGAAAATTAAAATCAGTAAAGAAAATTACCTTGCCTAACCCATGTCTTATTTACTAGCGGCAATGGCCAAAAATTGTAGGGGTGATAGCAAAATTTTCTGAAAAGGGTAATCTGAAAGACTGCAACAAATGGATGACCAAATGGATGACCACACTCTATTCAGTTGATTATGGATGAAAGACACAGGAAAGAGCATTGAGGCTCTCAAAAAAGAGAGATCATTTACTGAGTAGTTCTTCGTTCTGCGGAATCATCAAAGAACGAAGTCTGGAATACCAAGAACGGAGAATGATCAGTTTCGAATACTTCGAATAGTGTCCGCCGAGTTTCATTATAGGAAATAGAGAATATGGTATTTCTGAAACATTCGTCCAGAGTCTACACCATCTCTAAAGTCAATCTAGTTGTTGCATTACAACAGACGAAAGAAACAACCAAGTTCCTTCACATCGAGAGAGAAACAGGTATGCAAATTGTCTCCCTTCCACTTCCTTCTACCCTTCGACTGCAAAAGTGAGGAGAACAATGAACCAAACTGCCATCGGAATTCCATGGCGTGAACTGACTCTATTGAAGGACTTGAACCTTGCTGACGACGTTGCATTGCATACAAGACATGAAGGTGAGGCCAAGAAACCAAAGGCTAAATGATGTTACCCAGAGACGAATTTAAAGAGCCACTTAGCTCGGCTCATAAACTAAAAAAAAGTATATGCCGAACGGACACCCCAAATGTTAATGGAGCTGTGACCGAGCATTGCTTGAGATTTGTGGGACATGTCCTCCGACAGAATGAATCGCGCATTCTAAGAGAAGCAAAGACTTGGAGGCTGATACCTGGTAAACGCAAACAGGATCGCGCCTTTCGGAAAGACCCCGGGACAGTGGACCTCAGCTGGAAGATGCTGCAGAAATTGATCGACATCGATTTCTATAAAGACATGTTGCAACGAATGGCGGCAGAGGATCTAAGTCTAAGTAAGTCAAATGCTCAGAAATAAATGTGAACTAAAACAGTCACTATTTACACTATCAAGCTTAATAATAAAGAAAACACTAATTACCGTTGGCGCTTCCTTCAATTCATTGCTAGTTTGTTCATTATCAGTTACATCGATGCCAGTAGCAAGACCATGAATAAGCAGCAGTACAACAGTCAAAAAGTGAAGTGTCATTTTGAAATTAATATTTCACCACTCTGAAAGAGAAAGATCTTGATTTTTGTAATTATTTTGTTTATGTATTAACATAATATGTAATTCTGTTAATATGTGCAGTTCTTCCATCTTAATACGATGATGACCACTTTTGTTAATTAATGCTTTCTTGTGAGGCTGGTGAGAGACCAATCGTCATTGAAAGCCTGAACTTTCGAAGTCGATGACCATTCTCCAGACGTAGCTTGATTACGACTGCATTTGGATTGTGTGATGGCCCAAGAAACCTCATAGTGGCGGTATAAAATACACACTAAAAACAAAAAGTTTTCAGAAATAACTTTACTACTGTGTTTCGATTTAGCCTGCCCAGAATGCTAGAACTCAAGATGAAATAACGCATTCACAATAGCTTTGTAAAAAAAAAATTAAAATTAAACTTATATAAATACTAACTACATTAAGAATACAAATGCAAATTAAAAACGAATAGAATACAATCACTATTGAAATAATCAAAATAAAATTTATTTCTTTAATTATCATAAACCTGTTCCACTCAGTTAAAAAAAAATAAAAAAAAAAACATTCAATTTTTCATTTAACTGAAAATTTTAAAAAGTATAAATAATGAAGAAGATTGTTATGAGTCGAAATGAAAAATTTAAAGTCCATAATGATTTTGTCTTATCAGAGCAACAAGAGTATGCTACAAACTCAATCTCATATCTACAGATGAGATGCTTTGTAAGTTATATCTTAACGTAGTTTGACGTCTTTATACTACAGGGTAGCACGTGATGATGGTCTAAATCCTAGAACATCTCCAAGCTACCCCCCTCCCTCTTTGTTTTGTTGTTGTTGGTGTAGGGGGTGGAGAGGAACTCACGTATAGCCGTTCAAACTTGTTTTTTCTGACATTGCCATTTCTTACATGTTGTGTGAATTATAAGAAGATACAATTTATACTTTCAACTATTTTTGGAAATAGTCCAATGGGTAGTTCAAACAATGTACATAAGCTTATACAAATGTTTTAAAAATTTGTAATCGACTTAATCTTATTAGCAATGATAAATTATGTAAGCGGACGTTTGTTTAAGAACACGCCATTAGAAAGGAAGCTATAATGTAAGTGAAATGTAACGTTTTTAAAAAGTTCATATTAATGTTTTTAGAAAGTATAAGAGTATTAAGCATTTACCACTTATCTCATGTGATTCTGATCTGACGATAGTACAGAATTTCCAGTCAGTTATATACTGTACATTTACAATATATTGCGTGCGAAGTACAATTACTATCTGATAAGCAATGTGTGAGACAATTACCGTAACAACACTGCTTCAGTTTTATCTCTACATTATTTAGTGTCAGCGGTAAATCAGGAAAAGATAAGCTAGACAGAATTGGAATTATTAACATGGATATCGTTAGTTGGATTTTTAGATAAGAGAAATAGAGAAAGAAAGAGAGAGAGCATGTTTTTTTTTCAATAAAAAAGCTTATACAGACTCATTTTTTGTCAGTCTGGTACAAATTTTGTAAACTTGCTATTCTAGGATCAAGTTGAAACTTTGTGATATGCTAATCAATAGAAAAACAAATTAGTTAATTAGTTAATGGAAAATAATTTTAGTGGTTAGAAAAAGTGAGATAAATTTTGCAGCGTTGATAGATATTATCGTTGTTCTGTCGTCTATAAATTTATTTTTTTTGTCTGTAAATCATTGTCTTGCTGTGTGTAACTCCATTGTTTCATTGTCTGTAAACCATTGTTTTATTGTGTGTAAAGCACTTTTTTTGTGTGTGTGAATAGTTGTTTGGTTATTTGTAATTCATTGTTTTGACATCTATAAATCATTGTTTTGTTTTGTGTAAAGCATTGTTTTGTCGTCTATAAATCATTGTTTTGTTGCCTTTAAATTATTGTTTTGTTGTGTAAATCATTGTTTGGCTACATGTGTTGCTGGATATCAATGTAACAGCGCATCACTTTATTAATGTATTACCTCCCCTAGTTTAATTCTTAAAAAGAAATATGTTTCGCTCTTCTCTCGATCAAAATAATAAAAAAGAAAATGTTTACAGTAGAAATTAGCTATTTATTCAAAATTCATTGCTAAAAATTAAACAACGTCTATGACAGGTTCTTCTTACATAACATTTGCAAATAAAAATATGAACATAGAAGTGAAGCACATAAGCACATTTTTAAAGATGTTAAATGTCTATATTTTAAAAAAAGGGAAATTTACACGTAGAATTGTGTGCATTTTTCTCTAGAACAAAAAGTACAATCTACTGTATACTTGATTTAAAGTTGGCAGCTCTAATGTCGCAATAGCCTCTCCCATTCTCTCTTATCTTCCTGACTCTGCCTCGTCGCTTTGCTCTTGTAAATTGGCCAAATCTCTACGGAAGTTGTTGACCACGGAACAAAATATTCTAGCAGCGTTCTCCACCAAGAAGTCCCAGAATCCTCTTCTGTTCACTTGGTGCGCATCAGTTAGATCATTCAGACTTTGGGTTTCTCGTTTGCCTACATTGTTGGAGCTGCAAAGTGACTTCGCAGCATTCAGCAACGCTTGACCAACAGTTGGCGCTTGGCAGACTGCCTTAGCAGCTTGAAGAAGGGAGTTAAAGTCTCTTTTTTCTGTTTGCATTTCCTCGGTTATTTCCCTTTTAAAAGCGTTCACCACCTTACAGAATATGCTGGCAGCAGTTTGTAGAGTTTCCAACAAATCTTTTCGTTTTTTCTCCAGCTCTGCATCTTCTGGTTGATCTTTGAATTCTTCTAACGTTTCGGCCACCTGAAAAAAAAATCCCTCATGAAATGGTCACTTAATATTATTAAATTCTCACTTAATACTATTAAATCATCACTTAATATTATTAATTAAATTGCACACAAAATAAGGGGAATTAAATCTTACCACAGAGAACTTTCTATTCTTACTTACTTTCGCCTCCTTGCAGTTTTAAAGAATGAAAGTCCCCTTTCAGACCTTGTGGTCTATAGGACAGATGATGGAAAGGTTATCTACATCTATGGCCTACGGTTTACGAGGGTTTCATGTGGCCAGCACAAAGACCAACCGCCATTACTTTTCACTAACTAATGTCAGGTACCCATTACAGCTGGGTAGACTCATAGGAGCCCCAAGATCCCGAAATTAAAAATCCCCAGTCTTCACCCTTGGTTCGGAAGCAAGGCCCTTTACCGATCAGTCACCATGCAGTCAGCTTAACAAAAAACAAAAACAAAAGTAACGCTGATGAGATACACGTTTTAAACTAAATTCGTAATTTTTTGCTAATCATTTGAAAGTTTTTAATTTTTTCCCCTCAAAAATTTAAATTATTATGATTTTTTTTTAAGTTTTATTTTTTATTGTTTTTTCTTTTGTCAATAAACGGTGAAGACCTCAAAAAGCTGCCTGGTCATGCGGTTTGCGCGCTGGACTGTCGTTCGGATTTATCGACGGTCGAGGATTCAAACCCTGCCCGCTCCCATCCCCCGTCGTCCTGAGGGAGGTTTGGACTAGGAAGTAAACTATCTTCAACTCTGAAGGAACATCCGAAACATGTCAAACATTTGACAAACAAACAAGCTGTTCCCATACCTAGACAATAGACTTATATCCTTCATTTACACAAATCCGTATCCAAATAAAATATAGTAATTGTCGTATAGGTTTCTGTGGCCTATGGCCGGCCCTGCAAAATAGCGGCGTAGACTACGCCGCCGGTCGACTAGTAGTAATTAATGTATTTATCTACTTCAATTGTAAGTTGTAACTAGCTAGCTATATACACTAAGGGAATTAATTCTTTATTTTCTGACCTTTCTTAACTCCCTGTAAGCCTCAATAACTTCTTGCTCATTCCTACTCAACTTTTCTCCCGCGACTAGTCCACTGAGCAAACACAGTAGAAGAACTGGAAATACTTGAAGAAGCATGGTGATCTTATCAGCTTTCTCTCTTCGTAGTTTGCTGTCTTCGAAACACAAGAAACGTGACTAGAACTGAAAAAGTACGTACACATATTAAAAACGGATTGGACTAAATAGATATAGTAGTATAGTTAATATTTTAGTTGATATAATTGATATACAAAGTAGTGGAATCTATTTTATGTTTTAAGCATTTTCTGGATAGTAAATCCTAAAAAGAAAAAACTTTGACATATGTATCAAACCAATGCCTGCCTTAGGTAATTGGAGGCCTTAGGGCCTAGGCGAAGCTAATTTGGAGGCCCCAAATAAAATAGAAAAATAAAAATTAACACCATAAAATTAAAAAGAAAACGCAATATAATTGTTTAGTTAAAAAAATCAATGGTGATATATAATAAAACCCCTCTTTGCAGTCTCACACTTTTCTTTTGCCTTTTGATGTAACAGACTCGGAATCACGTTTTCACATATTTACTATTGGAAATAAACAAGGTTGGTCTGACATAGGTAGTGTAACAAGTAGACCAAAACAGTCACGTAGACCTTGAGCTAGAGTGAGACTTACAACTGTTATATTTGAGATTTGATCCAAGTTTTACATTTTTGATATCAAGAATTATTTTTTTTTCTGTGCGAGGCTCTGATCAATTGGAGACTCTAGGCGGCCGGCCTTCTTGAACACGCTAAGAAATACGTAATAATATAAACGTATAAATTTGTTTCTCTTGACATTCAATGCTGTAGAAGGCGTCTCCTGCAGCACTCTGTTATATATAGTGTGCCCTCTTCCTACCTAGTCATGTCTTACACACTTTATAAGCTCAAATAAGTACAACAATAAAGGTCAACTAGTTTGTGCATACACAGGCACTAGTGACTCAAAACAAAAAAAACTTATCTAATATGATACAGATGTTACTACAAAAAAGATGATGGTTACGTCCTACGCGTCATGCATTCAGTCATGCATGTATAACAAATGGCCTAATTTCTGCCAAGTCACTGGTTTTCCAGGCTAGCTCAGGCAAACCTTTCCATGCTCTAATAGCGCTAGGAAAGAAAGAGCATTTGTACAACTTTAGTCTAGTATATGGAAAGAGGAATGTGCTGTTATCTTATTGTCTTTTTGAGTATTTTATTAAATTTTGTTTTTGTATTTGAAGATTATGGTTCAGTGTTTTATGTATAATTGCTACTTTACTTTTGAGTCTTCTGTCCTGAAGGCTTTCTAAATTTAGTGATTTTACAGTTTGAACAGTTTGGATACATTACTGAGGGGACTCGAGTGGAAATCCTAATGTGTGCAAGGTATTTTTAATTATAAATTTTACTGGATGCTAGGCGCACCATGAACATTTCAAGCTAACAATTTCACAAGAGACTGTACTATAGCGCAAAGAACTTGATTGATTATCATGGAAGAAACGTTTTAATAATTATAATAATTCAAAGTACAACAGAGCACATGACAAGTTCTTATCATATATTGTAGAAAACAAAAAACTGTCTAATGTAAAGGGTTCCAGCCTTTACTTTTCCCCAACTAATGTCAGGTAACCACTAAAGCGAGGTGGACTCAGAGCCACGCTAGACATAACGATATGAAAAATCCCAGTCTCCAGCAATGTTCGAAACCAGGACCCCTCGGCTTTACCACTCAGCCATGCTCTCTCTCTCTCTTTTTTTTTCTTTCTCCTTCTTTTATAACTCTCTCTCTCTCTCTCTCTCTCTCTCTCTCTTTCAAATATATTACCGTACGCCGTCTTGTCCTTTCGAGTCGTATGAAACCCGTCTTTGTATCCACTAGTTAATATACTGTAAACCTGTGAAAGGCTGGTGAGAGAATCAATTATTATCTCATCCTGCTTTTTCAATTCTAATCTCACTCTCAAGCTTAGGGTCTATTATAATCAGCAGGATAAAATGCATGTCCGGAGTATCAAATGATTGGCATTATTTTAGGTTTCTCTTTTTCAGGAAAATGGCAATGTTAATGGCTATGGCGGTATTAATGTCAGGGCCGTTCGTTTAGTGGGGTGTTGGTTTAACACAAGGAGGTTCTCGAGTCTATTGATCATCTGCTGTACTGGGATAGGCATATTTTGACCGACTAAACGGTATGTGTTAATCGCCCTGATCTTTTGTTCATTGATAAAAAAGAAAAAAAACGCTACTATTTTTGACATCGCCATACCACCGTCTCATGATTTAAGAAAAACTGAAATGGAAAAACAAAGAAAATAAGGGAACCTAGGCTTGGAGATTAAACATTTATGGAAGTTATCCAAAAAAACGATAATAACAATTGACGTCACAGATATCTTCAAGGCCCTTAACATTTCTAGTAACATTCTCGTTCCCTATCAAATGGCGGTACTCCTGCCGACCTGCAACATCACCAGAATTTTCTCAGTGGACACTTATATAGGGATTACAATGAATTTTTTTTATTTATCTTTCCTGTACTGGCAAAATGTTAAAATTCCTGACCCAGGGGTTGCTTTTTATCTTTTAGAGCTTGTTAGATTTCTTATGAATTTCTCAAATAGATGTTCAAATGATGTTTCTTTGTTGTCAATGACCTCAATTGTAGCATTTAGAACTTTAGTAAGTTTATACTTTTTTTTTTCATTTTAAGATTCCCAAACTAAGCAGTGATGTTGAAACTTAAAATACTGCCGTCGACTGTCGATGTGATCATGGTAAAACATTGACAAGCCTTTTTCGCTAACACTAAAGAGCTACGGAAGCAATACCATTTTCCTTCACCTTTTGCATGTCAATTGTCATTTCTTTAGGAGGGGGTCGAAATGTAGGCCTACTATTGAACAAAATCACACATACAGTATTTTTTAAACTGGGCGTGTTATTTATGTGTGTCGTTAGATGTAGCATTTTTTTTACTCTAAATCTCTTAAACCTTCACGATCTCATAGTGGGAAGCGTGGTCGAGAGGCTAAGTACGCTGGAACTTGGCTTAACTCTATGAGAGGGGCTCGAAGTTCGACACCCGACTCGAGCAGATTAATGCGTCTAAAGGCAGCACGGTAAACCTTCTCCCCAATACCCACAAATGTCCACAAATGAGATTTGAGATCGCTCTGAGATTGCTATAAACATGAAACTAGTGCTATATAGAAAGCTATAATTATTAATTATTATTTCAATAAGAATGTGACTTTGAAAGCAGATGAGAAATGAATGAAGAGCAATCGTGTGTAAGTGTTGGGATGGCCTATGTATTTGTAGATACTATTTAAAATGGCATTGCCTACACATTTACCGCTCTGGTAAGCAAATTGTAACAAGTAAAACTTTGTACAAATATCATTCATTAAAACATCTGCTCAAGAAATATAAATATCTCTTTAGCACATAGCGAGTTTAAAATACAGATATCCCATGTTTATATAATGTTACCTTTTTTTAAAGATCTATTTAATGCATTAAAATCTTTATTTAAATATATGAAATTATGAAGCAAGCAGAGTGAACAACATGAAAAATAAAATAGTCATTTTTTAAACAAAATCAACAAAACTATTTTTTTTTTAGTTTTCAGAAAATTAATTTTTGTCGGTAAATGATAAAAATTTTAAATTCTCAACTTAAACAAATATCGCTCTATTGCTTAAAAATTTTCCATATCCATACCTTATTTATGTGCCTCTGAAATAATATAATAAAATATTTTTTATTATTCAGTCATGTTTCGAATTTTTATCATTTTGTATAATCAGTTTTTGAAAATTCATTTATTTAAAAAAAAAATTCCTTCTATCTTAAACATTCTGTCCGATGCCCTGGAAACTAGTCTGCTAAATATAAAAGCCAACAGTTAATTAGTAACTTAGTAATTAATGCTAAAAATTATAGTTTATTTTCAGTAAATGTGGTGGCCATATTGGAGCCAAATTTGCATACATTTTTTAAATTTTAATTTATAATATAACCTAACCCTTACCCTAATTCTTCATCAAAACATTTCATATAGAAATAAATATTTAGAGTTTGATTCTAGTTCGCATTGCACATCTCTTGGTGTACGTTTGTGGTGCGGTGTTCAATTTCATAATTTGTTTAACGAATACTTTTTTCAGTCGCATTATGTAAAAAGGCATACCCTAATATAACGAAAATTCACTTTCGGAAATAGCGAATAATGGAGTAGATGATGTAAAGGTCATCTGTTTCTATGGCCAACGCTAATCGAAGGTATCACGTGGTCAGCATAGTGACCAACAACATATGTCAGGCACCCATTAGAGTTTGGTGGACTTCTAAGGATTCCGAAGTTTGAGATCCTAGAGCTAGAACCCCTCGGCATGCCTCAAAAAGGGTTAAAGGAATTGAAATTAAGACCAGTGTGATGTTGCTAGTTCAAGCTGTCTTGAAGTCAACCAATTACTCTGCAATCGTTTGGGTGTAATTGTTCGGGTGTATTACGTGCAGTTGAACGACAATCCAAACAAGGACTATACAACATCTATTTTAACAAGTGAAGAGATGTAGTCAACTCTGATGAACAATTGTACATGGATTTATTCTGATAAAAGGCCACAGTAGAAGTCTCTGTCACTAAACACGTCGTTACCCTGGAGTGTTCTATCGCTAACTGATTTTTCAGTCTCTAACCCAACATATCCCAAACGTCACTAGTCCCGTTCAATATGCGTCTTCTATGGTGCGTCGCTAAATAACTAACCTATATAAATAAGGTGTCTAACAGATTCCTCCCCCCCTTGAAAAAAAAATATGTCAATATTTTTCCACTACTGTCAAGTCTTACAAGGGCATTTTCAATTTAAGGGGAAGACAAACAAACATAAAATCTTGACATCTTCATCTTGACTTCTTCATCCTAACTTGACAGTTCCTCATATTCAATGTCAATGTTCATAACATTCCAGAATCATCTTCATTGGTACACAGTTCATCATGTAGGAAAATGTGGCATCTTATGGACACGTCATACACTCACAAAAAATGTTCTTCACTGGCAGTAATCTGATAAAATACAATATTTCAAAAAACAATTATAGACTTTATTTACACATTCAATAAATTTTTTTTTCTTACCACCCTTTTATACGCTTTTGTCCATTTTTCTTTTATACTCACCCTTTTCCATAGAACTAACTTTCGTCAATGGTATATGAAATGATTCACAAAAAAAAAAATATCCATACTTACTTTTAAATGCTTAACATCAAATTTACTTATCTTCCTTTTTCATAACATATAAATGGTGTCAATATATTAATATATATTACATACTCAATATAATCATAGTTTATTTACAAAATTATTTCACTTCAATGTCATTCTAGACAATAGATCAGCTACAATATTCACAGATCCACTAATAGCTTTCACTTCAAATTTATATTCCTGTAGTGCTAAGAACCATCTATAAACACGACTGTTTTTCATGCTCTTTTGCTGTATATACTGAATAGGTTTATGATCAGTTAATAAAATGAATTTCCTTCCTATTAAATAGCTCTCTAGCTTAGTAATTACCCATATTACAGCTAAGGCTTCTCTTTCAATGACACTATATTTTTTCTCTGCCTCTGACAATTTTCTACTTACATATAATATAGGATGTAAGTTATCATAGTTCTGCATTAAACAACCACCAATAGCATTACCAGATGCATCAGTTGTGACATAAAATATTTTGTCTTTATCAGGTAGTCTTAATATTAATTCATGACTAAAAACATCTTTAATTCTGTCAATAGCTTTCACACATTCCTCATTACAAACTACTTTTTGAGGTTTTCCTTTTTTAAGTAAGTCATTTAGTGGATTCACTATTTCTGCTAAGTTCTTTATAAACTTTCTGTAATAATTTACTATTCCCAATATGCTTTTAATTTGTCTTTTTGTTGTAGGTATTTCAATATTAAGTACTTTCTTTATGTTATCTTCAATAGGGCTAATCATGTTGTTATTTACTTTATGTCCTAAGAAAATTATTTCCTCCAATCCTATTTCTACTTTTTCTGCTTGAATTGTAAGTCCACTTTCTTTTATTATTTTGAACACTTCTTTTACATCTACCAAATGTTCCTCCCAACTATTATTAAAAATACATATGTCATCCAAATAGCAAATAACATTTTCTTTGTTTCCAATTATCATGTTCATCATTCTATTAAATGTGGCAGGTGCATTTACTAATCCAAAACTCATATAATTCCATTGAAAAATACCATATGGTGTTACAAATGCTGTGTAAGGTTTTGCATTTTCTGTTAAAGGTATTTGCCAATAACCTTTAGTTAAATCCAATTTAGTAAAAAATTTTGCTCCATTTAATTTATGTAAAATATCCTCTATATTTGGCATTGGATATGGGTCAAATTCTGTGATGTTGTTAAGTTTCCTATAATCAATACATAATCTTATATCTCCATTCTTCTTTTTGGCTATCACAATTGGTGAAGCATAAGGAGATGTTGATGGCTCAATTATACCTGATTCTAGTAAATTGTCTATTTCTTTCTTTACTTTGTCTTGTAAATGTAGCGGTATTCTATATGGCTTAAGCTTGATAGGTTTTGGATCTGTTACTTTAATGTCATGTTTAATAATATTTGTTTTTCCTGGTATGCTGGAAAAAATTTCTTTGTATTCCTGTATTATTTTAGTTATGTCTTTTGACTTTTCCTTAGTTAAATTATTAAGATTAATCTTTTGCCAAGTTTGATTCTCTTTTGTTTCTATTACAGGTATTTCCTTAATATCATTTTCATTGTGATTTTCATTTGTTATTATCATTAAGCATTCTTCTCTTTCTGAAAATGTATTTTCTATTTCCTCCTGAATGTTTTGTATTAACTCATCTTCTCTATCATAATACAGTTTCAAATTATTTATGTGATATGTTTTAATTTTCCCATTTATTTCAATTTGATAATTCACATCATTAATTTGTTTTATCACCTTAAATGGACCTTTCCATTGTTTACCAATTTTATTTTTCAGGTCATTTATCAATATTAATACATTGTTTCCTACTTCTAGTGTTTTCAATTGCCTTTTCTTATTTATATTCTCATGAGCACTTTGTTTGTACTTCTTATTGTTGTTATATGCTTGAGTCCATATTTCTTTCAATTCTGTTGTGATTGTTGTTTCACTGTCATTATTTAATTTATTCTCATTGTTTATTAGATTTTCTTTGAAAACATCTAATTCATCTCTAGGTTTTCTTCCATGTATTACTTCATATGGTGAAAATTGTGTTGCTTCATGGATGTTGTTTCTATGAGCAAATAGTACATAGTTAATGTAATGATCCCACTTGTTCTGATTATTCTGAATTATTTTTGTTAGTGATCTTTTTAATGAACCACCATATCGTTCACATAAACCGTTACTCTCCGGGTGGTAAACCGAAGAGTATATGTGTTGTATATTGTATTGTTTAGGCCATTTCTTAAATTGTTCTGACTTAAACTGAGATCCCTGATCACTCAATATAATTTTAGGTATACCATGTCTTGTAATTACTTTTTGAGTTATGGCATTAATGATATTCTCTGCACTTGTATTTGATAATGGGATTGCCTCTGGGTATCTACTAAACATGTCTATTACTGTTAGAATGTATTTGTTATTATTTTCAGTTTGAATTAAAGGTCCTATTAAATCAATAGATACTTTCTGAAATGGTTCTGTAGGTTCATCCATTTCTTGAATGGGTGCTTTATTCACTAAGCTTTTGTTAGATCTCTTTTGACATATGTCACATGAGTTTATGTATTTGTTGATTGTTGCTTTCATTTTGGGCCAAAATACTTGTTTTGACAAATTCCTATAACATTTCTTTACTCCCCTATGTGCTGCTAAATTATTATCATGTGTCATGATTAAAACATCTTTCCAATATTTCTGTGGTAAGACAAGTTGTTTTATTTTCTTGTTATCATTACTTGTTTGTCTAAATAATATTTTATTCTCTATACAAAATTTCTCCATTGGATTATTATTGTTTTATCTGATATTCTTGAATAAATTTTCCCAATAATATTGTCATTCATTTGTTCTAATGCAAATGTGGGTGTTGTTTCTTTTTCACTTTGAAATATTTGTGTTTCAAGACTATTTTGTGTTTCATTTTCTATCTCTCTTTCCTTAACATCTGTATTTTCTATTTGTATTACATTACTGGTTTCTTTTTCTTTATCATTACTTATTACATTTATTGTATTTTCCTGTTTCTTATCTTGTTTATCCATTGATCTTGTTATTACCATACTTGTTATATTTTGTGTTTCTATGTTTTCATGATTTTGTCTTATGTTTTTGTATTTGTTTTGCCAGTCTTCTAATTCTTTTCTTGAACATTCTTTAACTCCTTTTATGTTTCCTACTAACATATCATATCTCATTTCTGGTATTGCAATGCCATCACAATAACCAGTGAAAAATGGAGTTTCAATGTACACCCTTATAGCTTTAAATTCCCTTACCGTGCCATCTGCTAATTCTACTTTCTTAGTAAACCCTTTATACCAATGAGGTTTGACAAATTTAGTTTTTACTGCCAAAGTGTTACAACCTGAATCCCTGATTAATTCCACAGGAATTCTATCTACAAACCCTGGGTACACTGCAAAATTGTTCCTATTTCCTTCCATGAAATATACCCTATCTGTACCTTTATTTTTGTATTCCCTACTGTAACTCCTATATCTATAATTTCCCCTGTCATTCCTATCTCTACTCCTATATCTACTGTTATTTTGTTCATTGTATCTATTTCTACTTCCAGACCTGCTATTCCCTCTTCTACAGTTAGCTGCTATATGACCTTTTCCTTGACATTTAAAACAGGTTATTTCACTATATTTTCTATTTCCACTATTTGATCTGTTTCTATTTCTACTTCTATCAACATTTTCTTTGGTGTATCCTATTAAATCTACTTTGCTCTTATCTCTATCAGAAAATGGTTTATTTGGATATGCATTTTTGTAAACTCTCATTATTTCTGTTATTTCATCTATAGTTTTTGGATTTCTTTCTCTAATAAAAGATTGTAATTGAGGATCACATTTATTTACAAAGTTGTCCACTAGAATAAAATTTTTTAATCCCTCATACGAACTATTCACTTTTTCTAATTTTACTCACTTATTGAAAAAATCCTTTTCATATTAATAGTAGTTTGGGGTTCTATTCCTAATGATGGTATATTGTCAAAGTATTTCTTTCTGAAAGTTGTAGCATTATGACCATATGCGTTCAATAACTCTCTTTTTAAGACCTGATAGCTATCATCAATATGATGGTCATGATTTTGGCATATTGTTAGAGCTTGACCATGAACAAAGTCTATCAGTATTTCAGACCATTCTTCTTCAGGCACATTAAATGTAGACATTTTTGCCTCATATCTTTTCAAAAAATCACCAATGTCATCCTTCTGTTCATCAAAACTTTGTATCTTCCTTTTTAGCCATGTCTGCGAATTAGGGTTGTCTCTTTGAGTGGTATAATTATTTGAGTTATTTGTGTTATTTCCTTGTTCAGTTTGGGCTCTGGCTTGTGCTGCGTCCAATCTCATCTTCTCCATTTTAGCTTCATGTTCTCTCTGCCTTTCTTGGTCCTCTTTTTGCTTCTCATATTCTTCCTTTCTGATCCTATCTTGTCTCTCTATCTCTTGTCTTTTTTCTTCTTTCTGTCTCTCTATCTCTTGTCTTTGACGTTCCGTTTCTTCCTTCACAACTTGCTGTACATAAGCTGCTAAATCCTTTCCTTTTAACTCCATGGCCTTTCCATCCTGTATACCTGTTTCCTTAACCTCCTTAAGGTCCACATATGATGATGTAGCCATTGTATTTTATATTTTATATATATTTTTACTTAGCCTATATTGGTTATGGCTATACTTTGTACTTATTTTATATTTAAGTTTTTACAAACTTTTATATAAGTTTAAGTCTCTATCTATAGATTTAGTAAATGAGTAAATCTAGTCTGAGTTATATTCAAATCTGCATATTAGATCTAGTATCACACAAATTTAAATTTAGTATATTATAGTATGTATAATAATACCATTTAGATCTAGTTATCAAGAGCACTATAACTTTTAGATCTAGTATGAATAACTATGATCACTTTTAAAACCTGGTATGACTGAAGTTACAGTGAAGTGTTTAGAGTAAATTCAAAGACTATCTAGAGTCTAGATCTAGAGTAGATTATGGTTCTATTTAACCATACGAAACAAATATGTGTATACAATGTCAAATATATCTTCAACAAGATATATATATCTAGAATGTACTACCTTCATTCATTTTTCAATTCATAATATTTCAAATTAGAGTCTAGATAATCAAATGTACCAAAGAGATGTACAAAATTTGTAGATCTATATTTAGCCAGACGACAGTGTTTGACTACATAGCCAGTTTCGGCATTATTCTCATGGCAAAATCATATTTGATTTTAACCGCTCAAACTAAAATTATTTTAGTCTGATTCACAGTAAAAGAATCCTACCCGCACTTTCTATCATTAAGTGAAAAAAAAAATACAGATCTAATTAAATTAATAAAAATAAATAATTTAAAATAATATAAACAAATGAAATAATTAAATGAGACTATCGCTATGGGTTGGGATATGACAATATGGCACACAATGATAACGTCACGAAGTAACTAGGCAACAACGGATATGACGTTTACACAAACAAAACAAATTACAACCCTAACCGTATAATATAGTTTTTCATCTAAATTATGTCTTTACCCCGAACGGGTTTAAGGCTTCAGCACCACCTGATTTTACTCAGGCTAACATACCAAATTTAGACAAAATCTATTTCTAAGGGCAATCTAAACATATACTAATAAGAAAAATGGCACTTAGCTTTTGATAAGAAAGATCCCTTTGTTCGGACTCCCGAATATGCTAGATCACAACAAATTCCACTGCCTCTCTTCCAGTTCTGACTCTGTTCTCCGGTGCTACCCGTATCCCACGTAATGCCACAGATGTCCTGATATGTCACAGCAAAATGTCCCAGTTTCTTCGATGACTGTTGATGACCGTATGTGTAGTTCCGACGACTTTGTGTACACAGTTACTGACGAATAGGTTAACGGTTCTTCTGGCGATGACTTGACTTGTGTAGGCGACTACTGACAAATAACAGTCTCTTGACGGCAACTTGATCTGGACGACTGACGAATAACGAATTTCTTGACGATGACTTGATCTGGGTTGACGAATAACGGCTTTCTTGACGATGACTTGATCTGGGCTGACGAATAACGGTTCTCTAAAATAGTTCACTGCTTCTGCTGCTACTCTGGTAGTACGACGAAGTTTTCTGTTGTACTCTGCTTCACTAGACCAAACTGTCCAATGTAGACTAGGTGAAACCAAGGTCACCTCCGACGACGTTCCGTTAGACGACTAACGGTTTTCAACGAAATTAAGTGGATGTAGCTGTTTCCACAACTTCACTGCTAACAAGTCTAGATATGGTCTAGACCGACGAATACTATATATATCAATGTTCAGTACTGATAAAGATTACTTCACTAACCTTCCAAAGGTTAAACACAGTGACCGTTATAAACGTGGTAAGCAACCGGTTCAATGAGCAAACTGCTCCACAAGAATCTCTCCAAGGGTAAGACGACAGAGCGATTTCGATTTAGTTAGCTACCAAACTTGTAGTACTCACAATACTTCTGACAGCGGGCAAACTGTCCTTCTCGAACTGACGAGGTAAAACTTGATACTCGATGTGGCTCCTATGACGAAGAAAAAAATATGTCCAACAGGTTCACCAACGATCTCTCACCCGTTATGAATGAACGGTTTCTCTGGTTGTAGGTCGATTCAGCATATGAAGATCAGGCGTTGATAATATACTGGTTAAGTAGACCAGACGTTGCGATGATTACGGTCCTGACGAAGGTCACCCTGAGTTAACGGCTCGTTGAACGTGCGATCAAACAGGCGACGACTGCATGTAGATCTAGAACAAAGTCACTCTGCGATGATTCTGTGTTCAGCCGTACTCCGATGAAATCTTATAACTTCGAGTGCACGACCCTCACCTGAGTAAACGTTCTGCTTCGAGGTCCGGTTCGATGTTCGGCTTCATCAGGGGTCCGGCTTCGAGGTTCGGGGTCGCCACTGTGATGTTGCTAGTTCAAGCTGTCTTGAAGTCAACCAATTACTCTGCAATCGTTTGGGTGTAATTGTTCGGGTGTATTACGTGCAGTTGAACGACAATCCAAACAAGGACTATACAACATCTATTTTAACAAGTGAAGAGATGTAGTCAACTCTGATGAACAATTGTACATGGATTTATTCTGATAAAAGGCCACAGTAGAAGTCTCTGTCACTAAACACGTCGTTACCCTGGAGTGTTCTATCGCTAACTGATTTTTCAGTCTCTAACCCAACATATCCCAAACGTCACTAGTCCCGTTCAATATGCGTCTCCTATGGTGCGTCGCTAAATAACTAACCTATATAAATAAGGTGTCTAACACCAGTTTAGTCCGGCATTTTAACTCGGGACACTTTGTTTTGGAATCCAGGCTCTTTACCACTCGGTCACCACTCCCTATCTCAGAGAGAGGGGGGGGGGGTGAAGATGATGCAAAGGTCATCCATTGATATGACCAACGGTTAACATTGGTGTTCAGTGCCTTGTACATGACCAACTGCCTTTAACTTCCTTAACGTATGCAAGGTTCCCATTAGCTCTAGGTTGGGGGTTCTCAACCTGTGGGTCGCGACCCCCTTGGGGGTCGATTGACCATTTGCCAGGGGTCGCTTAAGACCATCGAAAATATGGATTGTTATTGCCTACTCTTCTATTGCTGTATGTGTGTGTCGGGGGGGGGGGTCGCGGCAGAGTGGGGGGTTGTAAAAAGCTTAAAAGGTTGAGAATCGCTGCTCTAGGTGGACTCGGGGGACTCCCGAAGTTTAAACTTTGCATTTAAGACACACATTGCAGTCAGCAGCACAAGCTAGAAAAACTCAAAACGATCAAAGGTTTCATTGCTTTAGTAAACATCCAAGCCATTAACGTTTAATGACATCGAAGCGATTGGAGATTTTATGATAATTTTAGCTTTTATGACTTGAAAAGTGTTCTACCTACTTCTGTATTTGAATGCAAACAAAATACATTAACTAATTGTCCTTAATAAGAATACAGCGCGGAACTGGTCATTCACAAATACCACAAAAACTGTGACTAAAGAAATAGGTTGCTACATAGGTCTTCTTCAGTCGTGGGTCGTCTGGTAGAGCCATTGCAATGATTCATTCTAGGTTGTAAAACATTCATTTACTAGTCATAGATTAATCATAAGCTAATGCAAGACTGTACTTCTGCATTATTATTTATTTTAAAGATTTATTCAAAGAAATATAAACAAGCAAACGATGATTTCGTTTATTCTTTATATCTTTTTTAATGCAATTTCTACTGTATAGAGCCGACGGTGGTGTACCATATCTCATTCTATTTGTTTCTTATATTGAAAGGAGTCTTTCCAGTAAGTTAGGGGCAATTAAGTTCTTCTTTTAACAGCCCTGCTAATTATTTCGTTAAAAAGAAAGACGCTTCTCATGAAGGTCTGTTCATTTATTGGACTCTTCACTGAATACAAAGAAACACTTGAGAGGAATGCAGAAATTCCCGCTCAAACCATGTTTTAAAAAAAGTAGCCAATTTTAATTTTAAGATGATTATATTTTGAACACTTATAACGAAAAGAGCTCTTCTTCTGTTGTCAATTTGTTTGGTTTTTTTTTGTTGTTTTTTTTTGTTTTGTTTTTTTATGTTAGAGCCATTTTCAAAATACCCATCCCAGTTTCCAGCCAGTTTCCAATGTTTGATTTTTTATAAAATACAAATTTAAAGGAGAGATAGGGATTTTTATTGTACCCCAATTGAACTAAATTTTAAACCAATTTAACGCATATTTACTTTTTTTTATGCATGAGAAGGGCATCGGTATATGCGTAAGAGATGCCTCGTTCACGATTTTCACCCGTGAGTCGGTCAGTTCTGCAAAATATCACATTGGCATATCATGTAGTAACTACTATACAGGTTTCGCGAGGCTTGTAATTCAAGTCTTTCCCCACTGTGACATAAGGGGGATGCACAGTGAGAAAACATAGATTTAGGTCAAAAATATCGATATTTTAAAATTAATTGATTTTAATAGTTTAAAATGTCTAGAATACGAATTCCCTATCAGAATACTAAAAAAAATACGTTTTATACATCAATTTTGTATTTTAAATGTAGATATATAAGCAAAATTTTGATGTTTTGGTGAAAAATCAACATTTTGTAAGCTATAGTTGATAAGCTAATGTACGCTCACATCCCTAACAGATGGTATCGATACAAAGGTCTACTTTTCTAGTTCCGATTATGTGCATGGTTTCTCATTCTATAAATAAATAGTACTGCAATAAACTTTCAAAATACGTCACTACCTCTTTTTTTTCCCTATATCCTCATATACACACCCACAAAGCCATATTTACGCATGCGCACCATCAAAGCTTCTCTGGTTACTGTACATACACGCATGCGCACTGAAAAAGCTTCCGTAACAACAAGTATGCACGCATGCGCACATGACGTGAACCGGTCCTTCTTCTGTAAACTTTCATCACATCAACAATCGATTCATTATTGAAACTCAGAAATGCCAACAAAAGGTTATATGTTTGGAAAGAAAAAACGTTACTGTAAGCCCAGAGGACGACATGCTTCAAAGACAAATGCACAATTACAAAGGTAAGTCTAGATCTAGAGTTTGCTTTTTTTTTTATTTACTAGACAAGCGTGTGCTGACACATAAAATAATGAAACCTTGGCTCTTTGAGTTCGACAACGTGTTTATCCAATGAATCACATCTAGATCTAGAATCTAGATTCTATAGACATTAAATAAATATCATGAAAATGATTGCAAACATAGAGATCTATCCTTTTATAGATCTAGTCTATATTAGGAGCATAGATCACATTAGAACTAGATAATCTCTAGAGATTAGATTATCATGTATGATGATGTATTGAACAGTATTGTAGGACTTCAACTTCAACTCAAGTCTTGGTCTTAGTTGGTTTTTTTTAGATCTTGTACATATTGTCATATATAGATCTACATTACATGTAACATGTCTCTATACATTCTTTACTTTTTATGATTAATACAATATATGATTTCTAAAATGCATTATAAAATTTAAAATAATCTTCATGTTGTGATAGATGTGACGTGTACTTTCATACTATTGAATTTTTTTTAAAGACCCTCTAATTTATTTTTTATTTGTTTGCAGCTCTGTTTTGGATACAGCTGGATCTGAAGCAGCAACAACACAGCCTGCAAGTGCAGCTGAGCGAAAAATATCCCTAACTGCAGTTACTAACGCTGATAACACCAATAAGAGGCTGCCTGAAGATTTCATATACGTCATGATGAATTCAATGCAATTGACCACAATGGTCTCCTTGTTGTGCTGTCCACATTGCTTTGACAACAAATTAACATTAACTATGTGCATCACACAATCAAAAGGCATGGCTCATTTGATTAAAATCAAATGCCTAAATTGTGAAACATATTTGTGGTCCGACTGGACCTCAAAAAAAAAGTAGTGATGTTCATCTGGATATTAATGTCCGCGCTGTCGCTGCATTAAAAGAATCTGGAATCTCGCATTCTAAATTTGATAGGTTTTGTGGACTTATGAGTATGCCCTGCATGCACAGAAATACTTATAACAATCTAGCTAACATAGTCAATACTGCTATAATTGAAGCTGGTGAAGAATGTATGATTAGGGCATCTGCTGTTGTGCATGGAAGAAACATTTCACAACCTCTAACTACAGATGAAAGAATAAGTTCAACAGGCTGTCCTGTTATTACAGTTTCTTTCGATGGGACTTGGCATAAAAGGGGCCATTCATCTCATTCAGGAATTGGCACAGTTATTGATTTTGATACTGGACTCGTCGTCGACACCGAAGTCCTATCAAATTATTGCCATGTTTGTGATTCAAACTCTGCAGAACTAAACTTTGATGCCTCTAAGCATATGTGTCAAAAAAACTTCAGTGGCTCAGCAAATGCAATGGAGGCCGCAGCAGCATCCAAAATCTTTTCGCGCTCTGTGGCATCCAGAAAACTTGTTTATAATAATAATTTTATTTATAAAGCGCTGTTAACAAACAAAATGTAGGCTCAAGGCGCTGTAATAACATTACAAACAAAAACACGAGAGCTAAAATGACAGTTAATCTAAAAAAGTTTTAAACAGATAGGTCTTATTGTTCTTCTTAAAAGTGGTGTAGCATGTTGTCTGTCTGAGATCAATGGGGAGTGAGTTCCAAACCTTTGGTCCGTGAACTGAAAAAGCACGCAGACCGTAGCTTTTGAGGGAGAAACGTGGCACTACTAAAAGCGTTGAGTCCATTGAGCGCAGGGTTCTCTGGGGGACATATGGAGTAATCAGTTCGCTAAGGTACAAGGGCATCTCAATGTTATATATACACTGATGACAAAGTGTGGCGACCTTGAATCGATTCTCGCTTTCACGGGAAGCCAATGGAGCGTGCGCAAGAGCGTAGTAGCAGAATCTTGTCTAGTTTTTTTAAGGACTATTCGAGCGGCGTTGTTCTGTATACGTTGCAGTTTGGCTATTTTGTCATCAGGTATACCTGCTAGCACGGCGTTGCAGTAGTCAAGGCGGGAGAGTATGAATGCCACAGCTAGCGTTTTTGTTGACTCCGTTGTTAAATATGGTCGGATTTGGCCTAATCTGCGCAGCTGCAGATAAAGACCTTTGCAGAGCTGATTTATGTGTGGGTCGAAAGATAGTGTTGAGTCGAAGAAAACTCCAAGATTCCGCACTACATGGACAAAAGGAACATGGCAGTTAGTGATAAAGAGAGAATCTGTGCTTTCAACTTTTGAGACATTGTTCCTAGTGCCAATCTTAATTATTTCTGTCTTGTCTTCGTTCATCTTGAGTTTATTTTCAACCATCCAATCGCTCACCCTTGCAACGGTACTACTGATTTTCTCTGCCAGATGCGACACCTCTGAGGGTACTGATGAATCGTATAACTGTGAGTCATCGGCAAAGAAATGGTAAAAGATGCCGGTTGGCCGTATGACACCGCTGAGTGGATATGTGTACATAGTGAACAGTACTGGGCCTAGAACTGATCCTTGGGGTACTCCGTACTTCAAAAGTAAGCTTGTTGATTCCGTCCCGCTAACAACGACACTTTGGGTGCGTTCCGTCAGGTAGGATCCAAGCCACTTTAGGACGACTCCTGCTAAACCAAAAGTTGCATAGAATCTGGCCATCATAATTTCATGGTCTAGCGTATCAAAGGCTGCGGACAAGTCCAGCATGGAAAGAATTGATATGAGGCCTTTGTCGGAATTGTGAAGTAAGTCGTTTAGTACCCTGACCACTGCTGTCTCTGTGCTACGGCACTTCCTATATGCAGATTGAAATTCTTCCAAGAGACAGTACTGTTCAAGATGAGAAAGAATTTGCGCTAACACGATGCGCTCCAGAAGCTTTGACAGGAAGGGAAGATTTGATACCGGGCGATAGTTTTTTAGACATTCCGGGTCAAGACTGGATTTCTTTAATAAGGGCCTGACAAGTGCATGCTTAAATTGCTGTGGTACAATGCCTGAAGTCAGTGAAGAGTTCACAATGTTGGTAATTGTAGGTACAAGCTCATCTAAACATTCAAGGAGCAAGGAGGTTGGAATGGGATCAAGGTCACATGACTTATTTGGCATCTTTAAAATAGTACTTTTGACATAATCTTCAGATACACGCTGAAACTCGCAAAAAGGAGTATTTTGAAAAATTGGAGAGTGGTCAAGCTGTGATGAGAGGGATGGCATGTCATTTCTAATCTGCTCAATCTTCCCAATGAAGAATCTATTGAAGGAATCAGGAAGTTCAGATACTGGGATAGATGACGGCAAACGTTCGTTATTTGCTCCCCCTAACATTTCAGCGGTGATCCTGAATAGCTCCTTTGAAGAATCAGAATTTTCGATTTTTTGTCGAATATGACTAGCTTTTGCGTCTCTAATCATACGGTTAACCTTGTTTTTTTCTCGTATGTATATTTGTCGATGTATCGTCAGACCTGTCTTTTGAAATCTACGTTCGGCACGTCGGCGAATAAGTTTGGCAGTCTTTATGTCTTCCGTCAACCAGGGCAGATGGCCTAACTGAGACTGTACGAGTGACAAGAGGTGCATGGCTGTCCAGCAACTTTTTCAAGCAAGAATTGTAATTGCTGAGAACGTCTGTGTTGCTTTGTTGCAACAGCAAAGAGGTCACGTCCATTTTGAAGGAGGCAATATCTATGGCTTTAAGTTTACGGGAAGTCACGTTTTTCTTTGGCTTTTTTGCTTTTGATAGGCGCATTTCAAAGTGTACAAGAAAATGATCTGATAAGCCGCGGTCTGAGACATTGAGTTTGGCTATAAGCTCACTTGCATTTGTAACAATACAGTCAAGAGTATGGCCTTTGACGTGTGTCGGAACATTTATCAGTTGGTCTAAGTTGCGATCCTTTAGCGCATTTTTCAGCGACACCGCGTATGTCTCATTTTCACTGTCAAAATGCAAGTTCACATCGCCTATGACAAATAGAACTTTTGTTGATAATGACTGTCAAGGAGGTCTTGAAATTCTTCGATGAAAACTTTTGTTGTCAATTTATTTCTCTTGCTTATGGCACGATGCTGTGTGATGGCGATAGTAAATCGCATTCATCTGCCATTACCAACTCAGGATATGATGTAGAAATCTTAAAAGAGGACTGCATTAACCACATCTCAAAAAGAATGTTTAATGCTTTGAACAATTTAAAAATGTCTAACAAAAAAGAACTAAATTATAGGCTTACAAAGCCAAAAATTGAAAAAATTACAAATTACTATTCCAAAGCTCTGCGCCAAAATGCTCCCGACATTCAAAAAATGAAGCTGGCTGTTATGGGCTCATTTTTTCATATGATGAGCTCAGACCTAGATCATAACCACAGGTTGTGTCCTGATGGCGCTACATCTTGTTGTCACTTTATGAGATCAGAGGCACTAAAACAGCCATATAAAAAACACAATCAGACCATCACATCAGAAATAGGTAAACTGTTATTTCCTATAATGAAAAGACTAACAGACACAGATCTGTTAAAAAGATGTTCTAGAATGGGAACACAAAACGCCAATGAATCTTTTCATTCCCTCATTTGGCAAAGATGCCCCAAAACAGAATTCGCAACATTAAAAACGGTAAGGGCTGCGACATACCTTGCTGTTTTAGCCTTCAATAATGGACCTTTTGGCATCAGATCAGTTTTTGACATATTAGGCATTCCCTGGACACTAAAGAACATTTCTTCTAGTGAGAAAAAGCAAAATGTCAAACTACAGCTTGTTAGAAAAAGAAAATCAATCGCATTAGTGTCCAGGAGAAAAAACTTGAAAAAACAAAGAATTGAGCATGAGCACCGGGCAGAGGTTCTAGAAGGTCCAACCTATCAATCAGGCCATTTTAATGAATAGTTTTTTTGTTTTTTTTATTATCTATTATGTTGTTTTATGTTAATATTCCCTTTTTTTTCATTTTTATGGTTACAATAAATATTTTATATCATTTTAAAAACTTTAAATGCGTTTTTCTCAAAATGTATTTTTAGGTGCATGTTGTCCACAAGAATCTCAAAATCTTTAGTTCTGTATAAGTTAGACTAATAATTTTTCACATGTAGTTTATTGATAGTATATCATAGGTAATAGGCTGCAAAAATTTTCAATATGTATAATAAATTTCATTAAAAAATAAAAATAATGATGTGACCTCAGATGAAAAATGGGGTCGGAAAAAAATAAAAATTTTAAAAATTCATAAAAATTAAACCAGTAATAATTTTCAAAACAAAATTAGCCAGTTACCTATGGGATTCAAATATCTATCAGGTGCAATCAAAAAATTTAAAAAATTTTGAGTACTTTAGAATATTTTAAGAATTTTGTAAACATTGTTTATTTTCAAGATGGCCGCCATTTCCATAGCAACCCAAAAGGCTACACTCATAAAATGTGTATGGTTACTCATGTCTCTATATGTTCTATCAAGTCATGCATAAAGCTTTTCTATTTATCTGTAAATTACAAAAATTGAAATTTCATTGTGCATCCCCCATAACAATTGATACGTAACAGCACATATCAATTACTATTCAAACGATTGCCTCATACACTAAAATGTCAACAACGCTGTATTCATTGTATCTGTCAAGGGATATATAACAAAGCAATCAACCTTACATCCTGGTTTTATAGTACACTGTCAAAAATATTCATATTTATTATATAAAGCAGAGTGTAAAGGATATGATTGTGTGTATGTCTGTAAAGTCGCTTTTGGTAAATTTAACCGCCGCGGTTTCGATCAGGAAATATTCTAGAAACACGAGAAATAATAACATGTTAAATTTTCGTGTTTTTTTTCGTCCACAGCAAGTGGAAAAATGAGTGATAGGTAAGCCGGGTAATCATTCAACCAATCAGGGCCCGTATAAATATAATATAGGTTACTGTTTTAGACAAGCGCTTTTAGTATGCTCAGTGCTCTATGGTCCAAACATTTTTGTGAACCAGATAGGGGTGGGGGTGGAAAGGGGAGGTTGTCTGGAAGAATGTTTCCATGCTGCATTTTCAAAAAAAAAAACAACATTTTTTCAATAAAAAGTAGCTCAGTCTAATTTCAAACTCGAGGTCTCAAGTCTACATGATGGAGAGCAGAAATGCTAAGGAGGTACTTATAAAAAAACAACAACAAAGTTTAATAAATATTTTTAAGAAGTTTCAAATTTTTAGCAAACAACTAATTCTGTATGCTAGGCTTGTCTCCTTTAGTTAGTATTATCTCTATATAAAACAAAATTACTTATTTACTACTAACTGATCAAATAATAATTGGTCAGGTCAATTTCTCGATTGATTCGATAATAGTATTAGGTCTGTGCTTGTTTGACAGGGTTCACTTTGGGGGGGAGAGCACCGTTCAATCGCTATTATATTGTTATAAACTTGGTGGTGGCACAGAGAGGGGTAGTGGTGTGTGTGTAGTCAGCCGACGCAAATCGCCCCAGGCCAGCGCTAGACGAGCGGTCAACCGTGACGAGCTAAGACGGTCAGCCGAGTCGAGTGTCAACAGGACAGTTCGGGAAAGATCGCCGTCGTGAACAAGAGCTCAGGAGCGTCACGAGAGTTGTAGTCATCTGACCACCTAGAAACGTCGAGCGGCGTTCTGTCCGGTTCGAGAAGGCCAGTAGGGACCCTATATAAGAGCGGAGGCGACGCAGTCAAGACGGTTCGGAAAGCGAGTTGACGACAGGAGTTCAGAACACGGTCGACTACAGCACAGTTCAACGGTGTGGTTCTGTACAGAGCATTACGACGGTTCAGTGCGGAGTACTGTCAAGTACAATTGAGACGAACGGCGTCTTGATCTTGGTCTGTGATCGAGTCCGACACAACTTTCCGATCTACAGTTCGTTACAACGGCTCAGTACAAGTCCGAGACGAGACAGAGAGACCAGGCAAGAGTTGATACGGCGGAGAGATATTTGTACAGTCTTGTGTTACGTGCTGCCAATTGTACAGTGTTTGGCTGTTATTTATTGACATTAAACTATTACGTTACTTTGAAGCCCAGAGTTGTCAAGTTCTTTAAGTTGTTGGTGTCGTTTGGTGCCATTTGCAGCGAACCTGGATAGGGAGATTCGTAACAATATCCTTCATTATGACAAGGCTTATCTGCCCATGGCTTAGTGATTTCTGCATAAACACTTATTAATTACAACTAGTTGATTAACGTGATGGTTACATTTTTGATCCTTCATGTTTGTCTTCGACAATGAATAAATAAGAAATAAAAGGAAATAAACAAATGAAGTTTCAGCTTGATCTGAGTATATGGGAAGTGGGATAAACCAGGTATAAAACATTTTGAGGGACAGACTGAGTAAGGGGATATAAGCTCGGTCAAGCGCTTAAGCAGATCTATCTTTGGTTTCACAAACTCTGAGTATAGGTCATTGCGACATGATAGCTGACTTATGGTCGCAGCTTCAAACATCAAAGATCTGTAATGTTAAACAAACAGATTTAATAAGACAAAGAGACACAAACACTATTTTGTTCCCCTGGCAATCAAATCATTAGAAACAATCTGTTATAAACTTTTCACTTGTAATCTATGAGTGAGTCTGGTGTGAATGCACATTTTTTTTTTTTAAATAGTTACAATGATTTGTTTGGTGTGATGCACAAACTGTAAGACAAATCCCTTACGGACAATAAAGAATCCCAGCTGCTAGTGTTCATTTTGAAGAGCTTCATGTCGCGTTTACCGTATACCGTAAAAGTGGACGACCAGCGGCTCTCCTGCCTTCTGTTAGAATGTTTTGTGTCGACCTACTGGCATTCTATGAACGTGGCCAAGCCAGTCAAGGCGTCTGCTGCTGATAACACAGTGGATATCCTGACACCCAGCTCTTCGTATCACTTCCTCATTGGTTATTTTATTTAGCCACCTTGTTCTAAACATCTGCCTTTGGCATCAGAGGTGGAAGATATTTAGCTTTTTTTCAAAAAAATGAGTAAAGCAGGGCCGGCCCTAGCTATTGCGGGGCCCTATGTGAAACGGATTGGAGTAGGACTTATATTTATGTATCTTTTGTTCCCTTTGCAATCAAATCATTAAATAGAAACAATTTGATATAAACTTTTCACATGTAAATTATGAGTGAGTCAGGTGTGAATGTACATTTTGCTTTTTTTATAGTTACAATGTTTTGTTTGATGTAATGCACAAATTGTAAGACAAATTTCCTTAAGGACAATAAAGATTATTATTATTATTATTATTATGTTAGAAAAGGACGAGTATTCATTCTCTGGCGCAGCCAGGGTCGAGTTTCGTTAAAGGGAAACAGAATTCGTCGTAGTCCCTTTATTAGTTTCCACCGAGGAATTTTCTGTTGATGTGGCAGGTCTGCAGTAGTACCACCAACGAGAATGTTCCTAGGAATGCCAAGGGCCTTGAAGGTATCTGTGAGGTCGGTTGTTATTATCCCCTCGGTTGATATAGCAATCGGGTATAATGTTGTTTTAGATAATTTCCATAGACGCTTAATCTCCAAGCCAAGGTTCCCATATTTTCTTTGTTTTTCTATCTCTGTTTTCTAAATTATGCGACAGCGGTACGGCGATATCGATATTGGTAGCGGCTTTTTCTTTTTGCTCGATCAGAAGCAGATTAGGGCGATTAAAATCTACCGTTTTGTCGATCAAGATAGGCCTGTCCAGTACAGCAAATGATCAGTACACTCGAGAACCTCCTGCGGCAAGTATTTATAATAAGGAGGAGTTTCCATACCGATCAATTTATGTGTCGAAGCCAAGTGCTGGTGTATTAGCTTTGCAACTTTGTCATGGCAGCCTAGGTAGGCAGATTCCGATAGGGCTGAACATCCTGCCATTATGTGTTCCATTAACTCACACACATTTCCAAATTTTCGACATTCTTAGCCTTTATAAACAAACATAAGTGTTTTCTTTTAATTTTAGCAGCTAGGTAACCAGAAAAAAAACTTTAACTAATATTTACATATGTTGTGAAAATGTCTTTTACATTTGATACATATATTTGATTTAGTGATACTGAAAATACACTAAGCATTTGCCCTTCTTTGTTAACATATTAGAACATTGTCTCCCTAACATTTACGTAATTGTTCTAGAATTGGTTTATTTTTATGAAAAAATCGCTTTAATTAATTAATTTTATAGATTAAACGGTCTGCTTTTAGAAAACCAAAAGTAGCCGTTGCACATAAACTTTTCAAGCCGCATCGCATGGTGAAATAATATTTTTCATATCTCTTCTAGTTTTCGAGATCTAAGTGTGACAGACGGACAGACGGACATTTTGCACAAACCTAATAGCGGTTTTTCCCCTTACGGGGGCCGCTAAAAAAAAGGAGCAGAAAATCAGTAACAAAAACTATTGCTAGAATCCTGTGCAAAAAATGTAGTAAAATTATTAATATTTTCTCGCAAGCACAAGATATTTACCAACTTTATGATGACAGCATTTACGAATGAACAGGCTTAACGTCATAAGAAACACTAGTGCTAAGGTGACAAAGTTATTGACTGAAGTCGAAATATAAAGAGGCTTTGCTAAAATATGAGATTATCTTGGCAGCATTTGTTTTACTGAACGTAAGGATATTAAAAACACGTGGACATTTTCTGTTGTGTGTGTGTAGCCATCTTTAAGATGCAGTCAAACTAGGTTTCTGAGTTATTGAGAAAACTGTACATGTGAGTAAAGTAAAGTTCTCTTTCAGACATTGCGATCTATAGGGCAGAAAATGTTAAGGTCTTCTGTTTCTTTGCCAATGGCTAACGAACAGGGTGTCATGTGGCCAGCAGAACGACTAACAGCGTTTACATTCTCAGCTGAAGTCAGATACCAGTTAAAGTTGGGTGGACCCAGGGAAGCCCTAAAAATCCCGAAATTCAAAATCCTAGTCTTCACCGAGATTCAAACCCAGAACCCCAGGTTCGGAAGCGCTTAACCACACAGCCACCGCTCCCCCTTGACCATGTGAGATGGGCAGTTAAATAATGGAGGATTAAGAGTTGTATTTGTAAACTGAAGTCCATATGTCTGAGAAAATGGCGAGGAGTGAAACTGAATCATAAACAGTATGTTCGCTGATGGAGAATTTTCAGATGCCTTGACTGGAAATGCTAATGTATATGGTAGCTAGAATTTTCCACTACAAGAGATTCCCCATTCCGAGTGTTATACTTAATTCATTTTGTAGTATAGATTACCAGTTTCAAAATTATCTAATAAATTATTCCTATACTAACTACTTTCGATGCATTATTAAACTTTACACAATACTTTTGAGAACAGCTAGGATTTGACGCTCATCATGTGGCATACAATCTGTGGGTCGGATTGCGTAAAAATGTCCGGGCCGGTTTTGAAACCCAGTCCGCCCCCTGTTTAGGGAAATATGTATCCATAAACATGTATCCACCGTCTGAGCTCTAGACAATTGTTATAAAGGATTTTGTTGAATTATTAATTCTGTTCGGAACTGTTTTGTTTTCTTTCGTCAAGTCTGCAGTCAAAGTTTTGTGGATTGGTTTAGAAGTGAAGTAGCCTATCAGGATCTAGTGTTGTGTGGGTTTTTAACGACATGGTTTCAATGCAAAATGTGAAACACCTGTTTATCACAATATTAATTTACAATGTTTTCAACTCATGTTGAAAGCTTGAAATGTTTTCATTGTATTTGAAATTATTTATAATTACTGTTGAAAGACATGTGGCCAGATAAATCTTCTCAACGGGTCGGACTCTGCCCATCACTGGATTTACCGGTGTTATTAATTAAACGGATTCGACTGTACCTTACTTAGTCCATTTATTCAGATGCTTAAACACCAAGCTATTGTTTTTGATTACAAAACATATATTTAGAGAAACTGTTCCCCGGTTGATTATCACTCATAATGTAACTATATTAAGCTGTAGGTTATGAGTAATACTTGTGAATTATGATAACTTACAAATAAAAACATTTAAAAAAAAGCCCACAAAAGAGGCAAGATGGCCCATAAAAGAGGCACATAAAGCCCAAGAAAAGAGGCCTTAGGCCCAAGGATTCCTATGATGATAAAGCTAAAACTGAATAGCGCAAATTCTGAGATTTCCTTTAAAAAAAAAAAAGTAAAATGATATTAACAGAGTCATTGTGTTAATGGATTCAGGATTTTCTAATAGGGAGCGATTAAACTATATTATTATATGGTTCATAATCAACACACATAATATTAAGCTCAGATGTACCTCAAGGAACAGTCTTAGGCTCACTACTGTTTCTACTTTACATAAATGATTAACAGGCATGACTAGATTCCCACAGGAAATTCCTAGAATGTAATTATCTTCTTTTTGAAGCAACGTCTGTAATATATAAAGTAAGATAAGATCGAGTACCTAAACTCTTCTAATGAGTCTCTGATAACGATATAACAACTTGTATCGATTATATAATGATTTGGGCAATGCAATCTTTTCCAAATACTGAATAAGAAAAATTAAATTAAATTATTAAATTATCTCAGTATCGTCTGTTAACTTCCATGCATGCTAATGTGCAGTTCTGATTACTTAATTTAGATCATCAGTAGGTCCTTTGTGTGTTCAATGTTGGCATAAGGGGGAAGAACCCTATCTGCTGAGTTCACTCGTGAAGAAATGTAATGCTGGTAATATTAGCTTATCAATTTATTTCTTTTGATTAATCAATATCCATACCGATTAAACTCTTATATTTCATAGTACTATAAAAAGATAGAGAGGGAGAGAGAGAGAGAGACAAAGATAAAGAAAGGGAGAAAAAGGAAGAGAGAGAGGGATATGCTAAGGTTATCTAGTTTGATGTTATGATATATATTATATTATATATTATAATGTTTTGTTTGTATTAATCCATGTGTATATGATTATAATGTATAGTGTGTATGCGTTTCTCAAACTGGGCGGTCTGTCCCCATATGGGGCACGAGGGGAAGCCGATCAAACTATTTTACAAGAAACAAAATTATTATAAATATAATCAATGTTTCAAAAAAAAAAGTTTAGGAAAGAGATGTCAGTTTACAGTAGATTTAAATTGTATACCATCCTAGCGAAAGGTGCCTGTAACAAAATCGACTCTTAACCGGTGTGCTTTGTAAGTGGTACTGTCCCCTTAACCGGTCCATGGCCGTTACTTCTGGAGGCCCTAGGACAGAGCTTGTGATGAAAAGTTCCCGGTTCAAGCCTTTCGTTCAATTAAGGTCTTTCCCACGATCAACGGGATAATAGCGACTTCGGCGCCGATCCCCTACTGGAGTTTATCGAAGGTTGATCGGTTTTATTGGCTTCCTTGCCCAAATCTAACCGAACGTAAAATACTAAACATAGTAATATGAGGTATCTAATATCTAGAAGTTGATCTACTTTGACATGGAGTTTGGTGATATTAATGATGGGGCTCAGTCATCAAGATTATACTACGCTATGATGTAATAAACTAGACATGAACAAAATAATCTTACTTTCAAAGCTTTATTTAATGTGAGGAAAAAATCCATCTAACTTTTGATGTTATAGACATCTCATTAGAGTCACTTTCCCAAAGTGTTTATTTCCTGTTGGAGAAATGACAAACTCCAAAGTATGTTCACAATGTAATTTAAACAAACACTCGACTATCAGTAAATATCGTATTTTCCCAGATTTGGCGTTAGCTTTCTGTTTGTTTTACAAACTGTTCTAAGACCAATCATCGGTATGAAAAAAAAAGGGGAAAGCTTCCGTGGTAGTGGAGTTGTCCAGTAAGCCTTGCTTCTTTGTACATTGCTTGTGAGAATCGCCTGTGTACTACTTAAGATCGGAAGTGTGTAGAAAGAAAAGCCACTAGATCTAGCTTGCTGTGAAGTGTTGATTCTAGGAATACTTCCATAAAGTGAGACTTCCTGTAAGAACAGAATGAGGTAAAGAAATAGTTTGAAATATTTAGATTCTGTTTTTCTCACGTCGAGGAAATTCTTGCAGTTCTAAATACAATCTAAAAAACAACAATATCTTGACTTTGGACCTACGTTCTTTAATTAGAAACTCCACCAAGCCCGGCTGAGAAAGAAGGAAAGTTGTGCGTAGGGCTAGCTACCCGACCCTGTAGAAAAACCACTAGCTACAGAAACACCAAACAGCAAATCAACAGAAGTCATATACCTGGGAGAAGATGGACCTGGGGATAATTAGAGAGACTTGCCCAGAACCGAGACACCTGGGTGAAGTTTGTTTTGGCCTATGCGACTATTCCATTTTTGGGGCCGCTAAAAATATTTTTAACATAATAAGTAGAACTTCAATTTTACTTATTTACTTTAAAGTCACTATTATAACCACTCATTCCTTAAATGGTCTTGGACATGTTTTTTTCTGAAACTGGCGTCATTAATGGAGACGTTGAATCACTATCAATTATCCCTAAGTCTGTTTAACTACTGCAGTGCCACAAATAATCTGTGCACAGTCTTTCTCCATTCCTCTGTGCCTTTTGCATTAAGTAGAATCTTCTCCAGTGACAGACCTCTCCACTCTTTGATTATGTCTTCCCATCGCTTTCAGTGTCTGTCTCTTCAGAATTCACTACATGCAGAAAGTTATACATCAAATTACATATTTCTGATTAACATATCGATAGCAGGGTTGTTGTGGACGGACGTTGACTTGTAGCAACAAATTGCTGGAAGACAACGAAACTCCTGTATACATATACTACTCATAAAACTTGAAATAACATGAATGTGAGCAATATAATCTAAAAATATAAAACTTTAATTACGATATAGATACATTTTAACTTGAGATCAAATAAATGTAGTAGACTTTAATATTATCATAACATGTTTTTTTGTTAACAAGATCAAACTACATTTCTTCTTCTTCCTTGTTCTTATTTTTATGTTTAAGCGTTCAGATGACTAGACCACTATATAAGAGGAACTGCGCAGTGGTTTCCAAAGCAGGGAGATCTCCATATAGTTTTCTTTCAAATTGGGGTGTTTTGGGGCCAGTGTCTTGTATGGGCCTCATAGTAAAGAGAACAATTTTGAAAGACATGTTCAACATTCTCTGGTGACACTCCACATGGGCAGATTTCACTGGTTCCAATTTTGAGCTTCCGGAGAGTTACCAACTTCTGCCAAGCGCATCCCCAGGTGGCGAATATGGGAAGGACCCTTAGATATAAGGGTTAGCTGTGAATACCAATTAAACATCCGCGGAACAATTGGTTTGCAGTCATGGAGGATGAGGTGGAGTATTCCTGTGGTTAGAATATTTGCTAAAAACATCTCAGAAATCCAGAGAAATGATTGCAAAAAGCGAGTATAGGGCGCTCTAGCTCTAAACCCGGGTAGATGAACCTCGTTAGCTAGGGATAGCAGTTCATCTAGGAGAGAAAACTCCGAAAATAAACAACTGCTGCCTTGCAGATGATCTTGGATGATCAAAGGCTATGGGAGCACACCCAGAAAGAAAAGCAGGCTGAAGTCGGAGTCAATGGGCCTCATGGCACATAACACATTGACACGCAACCTCATCTATGTGGCTAACTACAAAACACGTCTTTTCAGTCTGGCTTTCTGGAGTCGTCTGTCCTCCTTAAAACAGCTGACAACAATGCCGCATATCTTGCATCATTCACAACGAATCGCTAACTTATTCCCTCAGTCAACATAGAAACACACACACACGCTGCAAATCAAGAGTGCTAAAACAGATTTGACGTCCTAAGGACTAGCCTAGGGTTATCAGATATTGCGCATTCCGTAGAAAACAAAAACTTTTAACTCTTTCTCTCCCAATTGACAATGCCAACTTTGATTTGACTCCCCTTAAACAAAATTAATTTTTGGATTTATAAACTTTAACTTGTGTTGTGTAAAAAGAGCATGTATTCTCATATAATCGAATACCAAATATAACATTTCCTGATAACAATCAAATAAGTTATTGAAGTTTAATCAGAACAAGATAGTGAAATACAAATGAGCAAGACGAAAAATACTATCGGAAAGAGAAAAATAATTACGGAGAGAAAGAGTTAAAGCAATACAGTTGGAGTTAATATAGGTTATTTTCTTATCTTATTGTTAAAATGTTTTTTTAAAAAAAGAAATTCTTATGAAAGAGGAGAAAGAAATAAAAAAACAAATAAAAAAGTTAACTTTAAAAAACAAACTTAAAATGAAGTATGTCGTAAGTCAAAGCTATAAACCTTAAGTACCCTATTAATCAGTCAAGGGAATTTCGAAAGGAGACATGGACCACTTGTCGAATGGAGTTCTTTCTGAGTTAATGGAGAGTCTATTTCTCATTTCTACACTCTGCGTTTTGTTGACTAAATCATTTCCGAAGACGCTTCCGAAACATATACAGTTAAAAAAACATTCTCTGGGCACCAGATGGAAAGAGCATTTGGATAACGCCCATGATCGCTCTCTGTGGAAAGAACATTTGGAATTCGCCCATAATCGCTCTCTGCGGAAAGAGCTTGAAGTCCTATGCGCCGAGTTACAAAACGCGTTTCAAAATTAATAATCTATTCTATAAACAAGCAAAATAGAAAAAATAACACATTTTAAAAAACAAAGCTTATACAAAGTGTATCAATTAGTTTGGATCGCTCATGTATTAAATTTGTAATAAGTCTCACACGACAATCTATAAACGGGACTAATTCAGCTTATACCACCTCTTCGGTCAAGCACTATTCTTTTTCCCTTGGAAAGGGGACTAATTCAGCTTTTACCACAAGTACTATTTTTTTCCTTGTTTGAGATACCAAACAAAGTAATTTATTACCAATTAACTAACTTTTTTTTTTTTTTCATTTTTTTGTGTTGTCATGTAAAAGAAATAATTGTGCGAAATTTCAGCTTGATCAGATTTTGGGTGTGGTAGAAATAACGTGTACAAACTTTGCCACACAGACAGAAATACTGGGTGAGTTGATATAACCTTTGCAAAAACAAACTGATTTCCAAGAAGCCAAATTTATTTAAAACTCTTTATCTATTGGATTCCTTTGAATACTGACGTAATTAATTTTTGTTTTTCAATAAAATGACCAATTGCTGAACCATTGAAAACGTAGATAATTGATGACTCACCAAAGACAGATTAAGTTTATTACGTATTGAGAGGAAGCTGGTCAATCCTCTCTTATTTTTTTTTTCCTTGTGTTACTTTATCGTCGCAAGGATTTTCCCCACTGGAGATGTTTGGCGTAATGTGTCATCATTTCTTCGGTGTCATTTGTACACATTTCATTTATTTAAAGATGTCATCCCAATTTAAATTTAAAAGGATTAATATTGCTTTAAAAATTGTAACGGTAAAACCAGAGTTTTCATAGCGTAACCAATTCGCTATTTTCCCCTAAAATATGCATAAACTGATACATTTTAATGGGAAATCTTCAGATCCTTGAGATAAAAAATTATTTTATATACATTATTTTTTGTCCTTTAAATGTTTTGCATTCACCCACTCTAGCAGCACTAGTAGTCAAACGGAATTTCCATTTGATTGGACCAATAAAAGTTATCTTATCTTATCTTATCCAGGCTAGCAGAAGGGATTGTAATCAGAAAGAATGTCTTTATTTTGTACAGCTCAAAGGTCAGAATCGACAAGGAACAGTTTGAAATTCAAGATGTCAAAACCCAGAATGTCGTTTACGCACAAGTGGTCAAGAAGAAACCTAAGCCTGGTGTTAAGCCAACTAAACCATCGCCCTTTATCGACGATGGTCCACCGCCGTTGTTGCTAGATGGTGGGTATGTTTGCTACTCTGCATTTTGTTTACATTAATGCCAACATTCTTTAAATATTATGAAGGTGAAAGGAATACAAAATGAAGAACTCAGTCCTTTTAATTCCTTAAGAAAGAAAGCAAATGATGCGGTATCATGCGGCTCTCTTTTCCCTGTTTTCAGAGAGCTCAAACCAGTGGCGTAGCTAGAGGGGATTTGAAAATTCAATTAAGGGGGACCCCAAATGAGTGTTTTTTACTTTAAATATTAAATATTACTCAAAATGAAGGGGTCTCCAAAGAAGTCAAGCCACCCATGCCTCACTAAATGATGGCAAACTCCTACCTACGCCCCTGGCTCAAACTATTCAACTATTTCAAAGAAATAACCAAAAATTGAAAACAAGAAAAACAAGTAAATAAACATACCTTTCAAAAAAAAAATTATTATATTAAGTGTAATTGTTACAATTAGTTTGGATCAGTTATATTATAGTATTCAACTCCGACCTATACATACTTTAACTGTGCGATTAGAGATATTTTTTACCAATGGACCTCATTCACCAATCGTAAACAAACAACATTTAACCACGTGATAATATTGATATAACAATGAAAAAAAACGTATCACGTGACAGCCTTTATGGGTTAAGTAATTTGCATAGAAAAGATAGAGAACCACGTGGCTAAATGTTGTTTGTTTACGATTGGTGAATGAGGTCCATTGTTTCGTTTAGCTCGTACATTTCTCAATACTCTACGATCCTGTCCCTTGTTTGGACCAGTTGTGAAAAGGGGGGGGGGGGGTATCTTTGTGAATGTTTGCATGATGGTTTCATTGCCAATAGTTAATTAAATTGATTCTTGTGTTGTCAGATCAAAGAAATAATTGTGCGAAATGTTAGCTTGATTCGAGATAAGAGTGTGGGAGAAATAGCGTGTACAAACGTTTTGCCATTCAGACAGACAAACAGACAGACAGAGTGAGTTAATATAAGCTTTGTAAAAAAAAATAAAAAAATTCAGTAATAATATTTTTTTAGTCCATCATCATCATCATCTGTCCCTTGACTTTCGTGGTAGCGGTGCTGTGACAGCTGGCGTGACCAAATCCCTTCTACTTTTCCTGGTCAGCAGGTGAACGATCTGGCAAGGATTTCAATAGTTTTGTCTTTGTCATGGCATTTTATTGGGTTTAAAAAGTCTTGGTGGCACCCATCTCCTCTCCAAGACCATTTTTCCTTGAAAAACTCCCGAAGATGGAAAACACATTGTAACAGTCTAAACTTTACTCTCGGCACTGTCTTAATCAATAAATATAACATCACTGCACACAGATTGTGTTACCAAAACAAAAGCACAGATTAAGATTACTTAGGTAAATTTTCTCCTGTAGTTTGCGAGGGAGAGTCTTAAACTGATTTACCATGCTCAAAGCTACAGCAATTTAATTTCCAACATCTCTATCAGTTGTGTAGCTAGGAATTTCCCATCATTTGGGGGTTCGGGGGGCTTGACCTCTTTGAGGATCCATGCATTTTTCGTAATATTTAATATTTAAAGTAAAAAAACACCCATTTGGGGCCACCCTCAAGTGGGGGCCCGAAGGGGTTCAAATTCTCCTCTCTCCTCCCCCCACCCTAGCTACGCCACTGATTTCTATTTGCTTTGGGAATCTGAACATTAGAAATAAAACTAAAATTTATAAAATTCTAAATGCTGCTAGTAAGATCATTAACAACAAACTAATCGACATTGGACACCTGTTCGAGAATTAAATTTTTAAGAAATAGCACAAAGTTTTAACACGACTTTAACACTTTATCATCACAAGAGAAATATAAGTCATTGATCACAAGTAGAAACCATCACTATTTTAACCTCACTTATTCATATCTAGTATATTGATGTACAATTTGTAATGTTTAAGAGAAACTGTAGTATGGACGTGTGCTTTGATAAACTTGGTTTTCTTTTTTACAATACCTCTATTCAAGTCAAAACTTCTTAGAACCTGGAACCAGTCAGGAACCTTCATTTACAGCGGATCTCAAAAATAGCTCTAACGATTTTCTAATGAATTTAACATTTGATGTATATCGCTGAGAAAAGAATTATTAACTGTTTGCATCACTGAGAAAACTCTAGTCTGACCGTTATCATGTTTCAAGTAAAAAATTTAATAAATTCAAATTTAGAGATTTAGATATAGGTCTAAGTGCTAGATCGGTTTTCAAAGGCTATGGCGTTAAAAGGACTATTGACTTCTGAAATTTCCGAATGTAAGGCTTGATTGATTCAAGAATTTAATAATAAATGTTTAGGAAAATTTTGCGCATTGTCTTGATCTAAATGCATAGAATATTAAAAGGTGTTTTATATCTATACATTCTTTAACCAGGATTCTTTTTCTGGGAGAGGGGGAGGGGCGGGGTAAAAAATTGTTCCAGTGATTTTAGAGACTCCCTAAAGGGGAATAGATGCTAAAAGTTTTGTTTGGTCTGTTTGTCTGTCCGTCCGTCCGTCCCGTTTAGATCTCGTAAACTAGAAAAGATATTGAAAATTTGAAATCATGATATATTAGACCATTTAAAATTCTGATGCAACGTCTATTTTTTTACTTTTCTGAAAGCGAAAAAATTAGTTTTTAAAATCCACTATGCAAGAAGTTTTTTTTTTCATAAAAACAAAAGTTTTTTTACAACTATTCACTATTAACATTAACAAACACAGGAGACTATTTAGTAAAGGATAAAACTATTTACAACATTTTTAACAAATTTATGCAAACGGTTTTAGATTATCTGTTGTTTTTTTTTAATTGTATTACTTAGTTAAGTAGTCTCAGTCCTAAAACTACCTATGCCTACAAAAAAATTTTAACTTTTATTTTTAGGAGAAAAAATCTGTTTAATATGCATACAAGTGGAATATAATTTAAAACAACAATTAATAAGTAGGGTTTTACACGTGAACTGCATGTACATAAAGTGCAACGCACATATTACAAAGAGAAAAGTTTTTTTGTTGTTTTTTTTTAAAGATAAACGTTTTATTTATTGAGGTTTTGATTTAGAGAATCCCCCTTTACAAAACAATTAGATATATTAGATACTCGTTCAATAACATCAGTTAGGCCAGGATCACATTTAGCTTCATCTTCACCTATCCCTTAGTCTGATGGACCAATGGGGCACCACACAAGATCTGCCTACCGCCTTTCTCCTTTTCTCTATGTCCTTTGCCTTTAATACAATTGTATTCACTGTCCATCACTATCTCTGTCTTCATCTTCTTCCTGGTACTGTTCCCCGACGAAAGGTCTTTGCGAAGCTTATAGCAATGTCTTCAATTCCAAAGATAAAGGATAATTACAGTCTGTTACATGGCAATGCAAACTAATCTACGACCTACAGTCGACGCAGACAAAGTCGTTGTATATAATAATCATATAATATTATCCTTAGGGAAATTTATCTTACACTTGTGCAATAAAAATAACAATACCATACTACAAGAAAAATATTTAAAATATTATTATAGAAATTTATTTTTTACAAAGGTTATATCAGCTCACTCTTCCTGTCTGGTAAAACTTTTGTACACGTTATTTCTTCCACACGCAATCTCGGATCAAGCTTAAATTGTGCACAATAGTTTCTTTTATCTTATAACACAAGAATCAATAAAAAAATAAACAAAGTATATAATTAACTATTTGTAATTAATAATTTTCTTTGAAATCATGAACAAGGGAAAGAAATCGTATTTGAGAGATCTGGTGGTATACGTTTAAGTAGTCCCCTTGAGGACTCTAGCCGTAATCGATCATTGTTTATGTATTTAAAAAAAAAGATCATGCAAACCTTTACAAAGATACCCCCTTTCAGAACTGGTCCAGATAAGGGATAGGATCATAGATCATTGAGAAATCTTAATGCTAAACAAAAAAAATTTATAAAAAATATTTCTAATCTCACTGTTTAGAATTTATAGGTCGGTATTGAATACTATAATATGACTAATCCAAACTAAAGTAGATGCACTGATGACAATGTGTGGCCATCTTCGAGAGCAAGTCATATAGGAAATAGGCTAGCGAGTCTCCAATCTCTCAGTTATGTCTCAGGAAGATTTTATTCACTTTGATCGAGTATCAAGGGTGCCTTGACTCTTGACTCTCTCTCTCTCTCTCTGTCTCTCTTTCTCTCTCAAAAGAATACTTAGCTACAAGGATGGCAATTAAGATATAACAAATAACTCTGCTTATTAAATGTTCTTTCAAAAAGGCGTGTCATTTTGTGCATAAAATATACATTTGCTTTAAAAAAAATTAGGTAAATAGAAGCTACCAAAAGAACATACGAATTAGTATTATATAACATTATTTTTACACTCAAAGCCATGCAACATGATGTATAATTAAAAATAGAAACTGACATATGGGTTAGCCTTTGTTACTATTGATAAAATTTTTGTTCTTTAAGTCTTCTATCTTTTGTTAAAAATAGTTTATTTTGATTTAAAAAAAAGAATTTTTAATTTAGCAAATGAAGGGGATTTCTTTAGGCAGACGTCAGATAGTAGTCTTTGTACCTAAACTTAGCAACTATAAAAGATTATAAAATCGAATGTTTTAATAGATTTTCTAGTTATTGAGATCTAGACAAGAGAGATAGACATTTTCGCACTAACCTAATAAGATATTTTGGGGTGACGCTAAAATAGAAAAAAAAAAGATATAATCGTTTAAGAAAATGTTAAGATAATCCAGAAAGCAAATTGTTAATTATTCAATAATATCACATAGAGTTCCATAATCTGCAAAGAAGAGAAGTTCATTTTTATCAATGGTTGTTGGCATTGCTCCTAAATGTTTATTACATTTATGAAAATTGTCTTGAAACTCTCTACTCATAGAAATTGTTCTATTCAATAAAAGTTTCGATCTATTTGAACAGGATGTTCGCCATAGGTCTATCGGTGAAGACATTGCACATTAAAACACTCGCTACGTGTACAGCTGGGCCTAAGGGAGGCCACTTATGCTAGATATAATCCATCCCTCTGTTCATTCTATTTTAGCAGCCGGTAATATTCATGTCTATTTGTTGATTGAAGCTTAACTAAACGCTCACAAAAGCTCGCTATTCAAGAACACAGATTGATTTAAGTAAGACATGGAAAGGCGCCAGTATCTAACACAATGTTCTCCGAACACGACTATAAAAATAATCGAAGAGTTTCAAATAGGAACAGTTGAGTTATCTTAGCATATAGTCTAGATGCGATATAAAAACTATCTGAGTTCATTGTTTGACATGGATCTTCTTCCCTTGTTTCTCGCTCTGGACTGTTGGGCAGACGTAGCTGCTGACGATCAGGGATAAGGAGGTGACCATGTGCTTGTGGTTGTTGCTGACCTCTTGGAGCTCTTTTAAAACGCTCATGAGCTGTCCGCCCAGGTGGTCAGCCGTTTCCGTGAACTGGTCATGAACGCTGAGCGCAAACTTCTCCTGCTGGTCGATGGATTTTTGAACGCTCATTTGGAGCTGCTCCGTGACGATATGCAAGGCTTTAACAGTGTCAACTGAAATTTTCTGGTGATGTGGTGTTAAGAAGTGTGTCTGTATCTTTGGTTGTTTCTAAGGTGAGGATGGGAAGAAGTTAGCGATTGGTTCCGAATGATGCAAGATTGGTGGCATTGTCTTCATCGGTCTTAGTTAGGACAGATGACTCCAAAACGCCTGACTGAAATGAAGTGTTATTGTAGTGAGTTAGATTTTGTATATAATAGCATTTATATCATTACAAAAGTCTACCATATTTATTTCATATATAAGATAATATATCTTTCTATTTATCTGTACTCTTTTTTTTGTTAATTAGAGACAAATGGCAACGCCTTTCCCACTGGAAGTCTGGTCAAAGAATCTATTTTTAAACTGGTGGACGACGGCTATAGAAAATTTATTTCATCTCAGGTAATGGATGAATGTAAACTAGTTTTAGAGAATCTGGAACTATCGATATCTAAGCGTACAAACTGAGAGCAGGTAGTGAAACTAACAGTAACTATCATTAGAATTAATACAGGTGATAGAATGAATACAAACTAGTTGTATTGTACCAATAGGGGCTCTGAACGTAAATGTTTAGAGCAGGTAATTAGGGCAATGTTAGAATTAATACAGTTAATGGAATGAATGCAAACTAGCTTTAGTTATTTGCTGTAAATACCAAATAAGATCAAATGTCATAAGTTTACTTCCGTCGGAATGTTTACCGAGCGTAATTTTTATTTGAATAAAATGTTTGAAAGACTAATTTATTTCGTATACTTTTAGTAAAAGTAAAGTAAAGTTTCCCTTTCAGACCTTGCGATCTATGGGGCAGATGATGTTAAGGTCATCTTGCAGGGTGTTATGTGGGCAGCACAACGACCAACCGCCTTTACTTTCCCCCACAAAAGTCATGTACCCATTAGAGTTGCGTGGACTAAGGGGCGCACTAAAAATTCCGAAATTGAGATTCGAACCCAGGACCTCAGGTTTGGAAGCCAAGCGCTTAACCATTCGACCACCCCACCACCCTGCATACATTTAGGGTGGATAAAAATGCAAAATAAAATATTTTATATTATCAAGGAATATACGGTACCTTAGTTTGAAGTTTGCGTAAAAGACTTTTGTATCTCCAATAGGTTAATATTTTTTAAAATCATTTTTCTTTCTAACAACCAAGGGTACATCTCATTTCGAAAAGTATTGTTAGTGTTTATATTGATATCAATTTTGAAGAACATTTTTAGGACTTATTGTTTGTCGTTAAACACACCCTACTGCAAAAACATTCTCGACATAGTAAAGTTACGTAACTTAAGTGCTCCTTTCAGGCCTTACGATCTTTTGGATGCCATACTCATCTGTTTCTATGACCGACAGTTAACAAGGGTGTCATGTGGCTATTAAAACGGCCAAGGGTCTTTACTTTCTCCAATTAATGACAGGTAGCCATTATGTTGGAGGGACTCAGGGGGAGTCCTAAAAATCCCGAAATTTAAAATCGGAGCTTTACCGTGATTCGAGATTTCGGTATAATTAATCCTAAAGATTTCCTTCATTTTAAAATGAGAACATCTCCAAACACTGAAATATTATTTCTAGAAGGAAAATACTATAAAAGTTTTATCAAATGTTTTTTACAATACCTCATTTCAACTCGTACCTTTCTGGAAATAAAAAAAAAATGAACACGGATCTCGAAAAAGGCTCTAACGATTTTCCTATCAATTTGACAGTTGATTTATATCACTTAGAAAAGAATCACAGACTCCTTTGCCCCTTGCAAAATATAGTTTGACCGATATAATTTTTCAAAGTAAAAAAAAAAAAGAAAAATTTAAATTTGGCCAGAGAACTAGAAAATAATTATCTTCATATAATTGTATGTCTTTTTCTGCATTTATTCAAGAGTTTAATAAATTAATGTTTAGGCTCATTTTGTGCATCATCTTCCGAGTCTAGATCCAAGGACCTATCATTTAAATAGTACAAAGTGTAGTAGATCTATACATTCGCATTTCCAGTATTCTTACTCGGGGGGTGGGAGCGTGGCGGGCTTAAAATGTTTATTTTTTTTCTTTTTAAACCTAAGATTCATTAAGTACTGAGAGAAAAACAATCGCTCTATAAGTTCTATAAAGGAGCTATTGTATTTTATGGATCTAGGCCATGTTTACAATGTTGACATGAGAAAAGATCCAAAGGATTTAGATCTAGATCTAATTTTAAGAACTAAACTTTGCGCTTATCGTTTTTTTTGTTTTTTTTTTGACATATGAAAATACAAAATATAGTTTACATATTTTATTATTTAATAAAATTAACCTTCAAATTTGTGTTTCAAAAGCATTTTTACATTAATTCGTTATTTATATCTGCGAATTTAGATATCCCGATGCACATTCTTTCATTAGACATTACCAAATGGTTACACATTAACACATCTCTCTACTGAGTCTATTCCTAGGCCTAGGTCTAAAACTCTTATTGGACTCTAAGAGGATAAAACTTCTTTTCGCAAAGATAGTTTTATGCTTTAACACATGAACTTACTAATTATAGTCCATTCATTTCATATTTTAATCAAATTAACATTCAAATTTGTTTTTTTAAAGCATTTTAAATACATGAGTTCGCTGTTCGCTAAAACTGCGTAGCCGTGTTGAGATAGGCCTATATTCATTCATGTTTTAATATAAATATTTTTTTACATTTTTTTTGTTTTTATTTCAATTTGTAGCTTAAAAAAGCTGATGACGTGCATCAAAGACTTGCTACACTGGAACAGACCCAGTCCAAGCTCAGCACAGACTTCACTGACTTCAAAGAGCAAGTGCTGAAAGACATGCAAGCCTTGCACATCGTCACGGAGCAGCTCCAAATGAGCGTTCAAAAATCCATCGACCAGCAGGAGAAGTTTGCGCTCAGCGTTCATGACCAGTTCACGGAAACGGCTGATCACCTGGGCGGACAGCTCATGGGCGTTTTAAAAGAGCTCCAAGAGGTCAGCAACAACCACAAGCACATGGTCACCTCCTTATCCCTGATCGTCAGCAGTTACGTCTGCCCAACAGTCCAGAGCGAGAAACAAGGGAAGAAGATCCATGTCAAACAATGAACCCAGATAGACGATTAATGTATTGCATCTAGACTATATGCTTACATAACTCAACGGTTCCTATTTGAAACTCTTCGATTATTTTTATAGTCGTGTTCGGAGAACATTGTGTTAGATAGTGGCGCCTTTCCACGTCTTACTTAAATCATTCTGTGTTCTTGAATAGTGACCTTTTATGAGCGATTATTGACGCTTCTATCAACAAATGTACATGAATATTAAAATAGAATGAATAGAATTAGTCCCAGCCGTACACGTAGCGAGTGTTTTAATGTGCCATTTCTTCACCTATAGACCTATGGCGAATATTAATTTATCCTGTTCAAATGGATCGAAACTTTTATTGAATAGAACAATTTTAATGAGTAAAGAGTTTCAAGACAATTTTTATAAACGTAATACACATTTAGGAGCAATGCCAACAACCAATGAAAAAAAATGAACTTCTCTTCTTTGCATATTATGGTACTCTATGTGATAATTGTGATATTATTGAATAATTAACAATTTGCTTTCTGGATTATCTTAACATTTTCTTAGACGATTCTAGTGCGGAAATGTCCACCTGTCAAGACGTCTACTGTGTCTAGATCTCAATACCTAGAAAATCTATTGAAATATTCGATTTTATAATGTTTTTTAAGTTGTATAATGACTACTATCTGACGCCGGCTGAATAAAACCCTCTTCATTTTCTAAATTAAAAGTTAAATCTTTTTAAAAATTAAAATGAACTAATTTAAACAATAAGTAAAAGACTTCAAAGTAAAAAACAAAGTTACTATTAATAGTAATAAAGGCTAACCTATAAGTAGGTATGTGTATGTGTAAACAGATGGGAGCACATAGTTTTGAGTGTATATTACTAATTCGTATGTTCTTTTGGTAGCTTCTATTTACCTAAAAGTTTTTTTAAGCAAATGTACATTCTATGCACATAATGACACGCTTTTTTTAAAAGAACATTTAGTAAGCAGTTATTTGTTATATCTTGTTATCCTTAAACTAAAGCATTCATTTGAGAGAGAAAGAGACAGAGAGAGAGAGAGAGAGAGAGAGAGAGAGAGAAAGAGAGAGAGTCAAGTCACGTTGTCATCAGTGCATCTACAAGAAAGAAATAATCTCGAGCCTTAGTGAGCATATCACTCCATATGTGTCCCTCCCCCACCCCAAGTGCGCTTCTGCATATTCGTCTAGTTCCTATTTTGGGTGCCTCCAAGCAACCTATGCGGCCGCAGTGGGCCCCGCACTTTCATAGGCCCCGCGCGATGCGAATTCTAGGTGTAAATTATTAAATTAAAGCATTTAACTTATTATTAAAAGGTTCCAGGAATTCTCCTAACGAAGAGTCTTTGAGCATGAAAGATTGTAAAGTTATCTATTGTTTCTATTTCATGTTTGTGTTCACCAAGCCTCACACGACAATCTATAAAGGGGACTAATTCAGCTTATACCACCACTTCAGTCAATTACTATTTCCTTCCCTTGTTTTAGATTCCAAACAAAATAATTTATAACCAATAGTTAATTAACTAATTGTTGCTATTTTTTTTTTAATTCATTCTCGTATTGTCAGGTAAAAGAAAAAAATTGTGCAAAATTTTAGCTTGATCCTAGATTGAGTGTCGGAGAAATAGCGTGTACAAACATTTGGCCAGGCGGACAGACAGAGTGTGCTTTGTAAAAACATTAAACAAACAATGTTTTAATTCTTTAAAAAAAAATCATTGTGCGCTGGGGCAGGAAAAATTTTATCGGATCTATGCTCATTACGAATTAGGACTTTCAATGTTATTTTCCTCAGGCAAACAGAACATTCTACAACATCACTGTATAACTCTATAACAATTACTAGCCGGCAAAATGTCTTGCTATAATTTAACCGTTCTCTTCTCGCGGTATCTACTCTCTTGGATCAGCATAAGTAATTCATAATTGGGTATTTCGTACAAGTTATACTTCCTCATTACAGTCAAAGCGTTTGTTGTTCTCTTGTGTGTAGTCATTGTTTGGTTTTACATTGAGTATACAATTATTTTTTTGTTGTTATTATTAGCTTCTTTATAAGCCTTCCATCTCAAGCTAAGTTAATCTCAACAGAGCACTCGCTAACCCCCTCGAGCTGAGTATCTAAAGGATACTTCCTCCAATGTTCTAATTAATTCTCTATGGTCCACTTAATACACTCAAGCTGTTAGTTTCAATAGACAATGTATAAAGAGAACAGAGCCTGTATATGACCTGGCTTCTGCTTCTCTTTTACAAAGCATATATTAGCTCACTCTGTCTGTCTGATAAAAACGTTGGTACATGTTATTTCTCCGACACCCAATCTCACATCAAACTGAAATTTTGCAAATTTTCTTTTACCTGACGAAACAAGAATCAATAAAAAAACAAAACAATTATTATTTAACTATTAATAATTAATTATTTTGAATTGTATCTCGAACAAGAAATTATAGTTGACTAAGTCGGTGGTATAAGCTGAATTAGTCCCCTTATGGATCACCGCTTCAAAGCAAGTTTGAAACAAACAATAGATAACTATACAATCTGTGCTTGGTAAGCACTTCACTAGCAGAGTGGTTATTTTATCGGCTTAGGGAGACCTTAGACAAGAATTCGAATTCAGGTCGTCAACCCACCCCTTTTGTTTTTTTTAAATAAATGTTTCCCCAGATATCCCTTTCGTTATCCCCTTCCCTCATTTTCCTAAAGGTACAGATAAAAAGCTAAAAGCATGAAATAGCGTTTAACGGCAGCAGTTGGAAAAAATATTTCTAAATCTCACATTATTGTTGTTGGTCTTAATTAATTGATACAATTACCCTTCGATTAAGAATTGTTGTTGTTTTTTTTTTAAGTATTTTTCATGTTTTTCTTGTATTTGTCCTTAGAGTTGAATCTAAGACTCTTGGAGCTCCAGGCCAATGGAGCATGCTACCCTGCCTCATTTAGGGTGGAAACGATCGTAGGAGGAAACGATAAGCCAAAGGGTAGAAAAAGAAGACTCCCGTGGGTTTGCCTAAGGGGATGCGAGAGCATCCTCATTGCACTGTGCGGGGTTGTAAAAGTTATTGTCACAATCCAGGCGCCGTTCATCAAAGGGCCGTTTCATAAATGGCGTGTCCCATACGGTTAGCCTGGTACAGAAAAGGAAAATGGCGGGGTCCCAGTGAACGCGGCCTCTGTCCGTAAGTCTGACCTCCCCGGTCAGGCCGGTGAGAGGGAGCTCTTGTTCACTTTTGCTGGCCTAGAGTTCCAACAGCCGAAGGCTCAACTCTACCTGACAGTTTCAAGAAGACAAGAACTTGTAGAGCTTAAGACAAGACTCCCTGTGACGTGATAGCTGAAGTCTATGTCTCACTGTTTATTGTATAACTGTAAATAAAGACATCGTCTATTATTACCTCCTTTCGTTGAGTGCTTGCCTTGGATTCACTACAATATTTTGATAATAATAACTATAATAATAATAATAGTAATAATATAACAAATACAATTATATCGGGTGAAATTGTGGTTTGTGACTGCTGCATTATGAGGCACACTATAGAAGAAAACAGCGTTGGATCTACATTTTAAAGATTAAATAAAATGAATTCACTTTCAGTATAAAACCCTGAGACTTACATTCTCCATACGAATAGAACCAGAACACATTAGAAGAACAATTCTTAACTGTAATTATACTAGTACACGTTATTATACATGCGTCCCTAAATAATAAAAATTAAACATTCCTTGACATCTCCAATCCCAAGATCATAGGACCAACGAATTTCGAGCTACGACATTCAGAAAGCAGTACAATAAACTAACTTACCCAATACTGGGGAAGAAAACACCCAAGAACGCAACTCAGCCAAGTCAGCACAACCCCAACAAAGGCAATGACGTAATGACAACAAAGCGCACCCTTAGGAACAGAAACTCACGAAACCTTATGGTGCTCAAAAGAAAATACCAAGCAAGATGAGCACGACACTCTCTTTCTATTTCAACTATAAACTCAAACTTTCGTCATTGTCAAAATTTAAATTATTTATTTTGACCTTTTCTCTCTGTCCTATCAATTTTTAATTTTTTTTTTCATCTTTTTTATTGTAAAAGCTATGGGATTCAAGGGAACTCATAATTGCTCCACACATATCTTACTACTGAGTATTAGTAATAACCCTTTAGCATATGGTCGCCCCCCAGGCAAAGGTAATATATATTATTGGTACATAAAGTAGGAATGGATATATCTTATGTACATCAATTTATTACTAGTTTTAAATCGAAGTATCACTGCAGACATTGGCTCACAGTCCAGTAGAAAAATTATGAAAATGGCTTCCCCTGGTTAATCATGGAGTTAAGATTTACTTTCAGTTTCAACCAGTAACGTAATAATGAACTATTAAATCAACCTTCGTACCACAACGTATCAAACAGGAAGTCATATCCATGACATAAACAGCCGATAGTCTGTTCGAATGGCTTGTAGTCCTCCACCTCTGCTTTAATATGCACAACGTTCAACTTGTTAAGTAGGCCTTGGACCAGATAGTTTGTTTTTTTTAACGTCGAGTTCTCAAGCGCGTTAAGTGTCGGCGTTTTCCCGTAACCTACTTACCAAAGTGTATAGATCAGGTTCGAGCTAGAAGGTTAAAGTTATTTTATAAAGTATACACACTTCTAAGAAAACAACTTATAAGAAGGACAGTATTTTTTTTTCAATTAAATACAGTTTTTAAATTTTAATGGACATGTAGTGGTTGGAGACTGTTTATCAAGAGTCAAGTTATTTCGCTTGATGGTATATCTGCAAAGGTAGGATTAGCGTTGTCTAGAATTATAATGTTAATATATAATTGGACTTGTATATATGTTTAAGCGCTTTTGCTTAAGCAATTGTGTTAAGCGCTTGCTTATGTGGTTATGAGTGTATTTTTTTCTTTTTTCCTTGTCTTTAGAGACAATAGGAGCCCTATATTTATATATATATATATATATATATATATATATATATATATATATATATATATATATATAAATGTGAGCAGGTCAGGCAGGCGCGAGTGTATAGATCTATTATCTGCTGCTCAACATTAAAATTTACCAACAGTAGGCAGATGTTAGCGCTACTGGATGGGCTCAATCTGTGACACCTCAGTCCACGACCGAGGGGCTAAAGTCGCCTAAGTAACCAGACAACTAACTATACTAACTTAACTAAATGAAATCAAGATAACAAACTTTAGTTTACGATAAATAAAACAAAAAGAAACTTTATTTACATACAAAAATAAATCAATAATAAAATATAATATATACACTAACTTGACTAATCACTACTACTGAACCGATCAACTAACTAAAACCCTCTAAATCTACACCACTACAAACACTAACAAACTAACCAAAGCAACTATCTAACACAAACTGATCAAAACAACTATCTAACTAAAGAGAACTAAATCACTACAAGACAACTACTATACTAGACCTAGATCTACACAAACACACTACAATAAACTAATCTAGATCTACAATATCCTACTACTACAAACAACTCATACCTAAAACTAAAACAAGAACATCTTAGTATTCACTAAGAACAGAACAAGACTATAACTAAGCCACTAAGCTAAGACTACACTACAAAAACAAAATAACACTTGTCTAGATCTACAGCAACACTAACAACACTACAATACTAGATCTATCAATAGCTGTTTAGAGCAGAAACAAAATTAGAAAATAACACTAGATTCCCTAGAATTAGAATAGATCTACAACAGCAATTATAGCAGCAATATTAGATACAGTAGCATGTATTTCAGCAGTAATATTCATCAGTAATATTCAGCAGTAATAATAGCAGGCCGTCCCAGGTACAGAATAATAAAATAATTAGACGACAGACCACAAAGATCTTCGGCTGTCACACAGACATACTATACAGACCACTGGTCAACTGTACACTGAACTGTTTTAAGACAGCATGTAGTACATTACTTTTATACTATCCCGCACTAACCTATATAAATATGCGGAAGTACAATTATAAAATCTGACACTAACCTATAAAAATAAAATATATAAAAATAGATCTAACCTATACAACAAAAATACATTTAAAAAATAGCCAAAATTGCATATAAAACTAGCTCTGGGAGCGCAAGCTCATATATATATAAAACATATAGAGAGACAGAGAAAAAGAGAGGAGAGAGAAAGAGAGAGAGAGAGAGAGAGAGAAAGACGTGTGTGTGTGTGACTGTGTTTACGTAGGATACGTACTTTAAAAAAAAAATTTGAAACCACCCTGAAGTAATAACGTCTTCAAATCAATTTTTTTAACCAATATTTACTATAGAAACGAAAATCAGTCTGTTAAAACATTGAATGGTACATTTAGGAAAGTAAACATTTGGCTACTAGGGTGTAAGTGTGTCATCGAGAACAAGAAAGCTTGATATATATAAAACTTGACCCTTGGCCTGATACCTTATACGAGTTTGTGAATGTTAATTAAGGAATTAAAATCTGCCAAGTTGTGGGTTTTCCCTGTCTGATTCACGCAATCCATTCCTTGCTCTAATACCACTTGGTAAGAAGGAGCGCTTGTACAAGTTAGTCCTAGCAAATGGAATAAGAAATGTGCCTCTATTATTTTGTCTTTCTGAGTATTTTTTTTTGTTGTTTTTTTTTCTATTTGTAAATTAAGGTTCAATCTTTTAAGTATTACTGCTACTTTACTTTTGAGTCTTCTAGCCTGAAGGGTCTCTTAGTGATTTTACTGAAGGTGTTACTCTAATCAAATCTGAATATACATGTATTATGAATCTCACAGTTCTATTATAGCATCCTAGTTTCCCTGATTTAGGGGTTCCCAGATAACTGTATAAGCTAATATTGGTCTAGTTTAGGTTAAATAGCATTTTAGTTTTATATTCTTGTTTGAATTGTAGAAATTTACATTAAGAAGATCTAATCATTTTATTGTCAATTTGGGGATTCCATGATAACTTTTCATTTATTATAACTCTTTCGTATTTGGAGGTTTTAGTTTTTGTAAGCACGTAACCGTGACTCACGGAAGTAGTTTTCATTTGTTTTAGCTTTTGTGTTACTCTCATAGACATAAATAAATATAGACTGGCCGATTAAAGAGTTTTATGAAACGAAAATTTGTGACTTGCAATTTTGTGTACTTTATTATACAGCATTTATAAGCAGTATAAAAGTTAAGTATTCATATCTATTTCAGCCATAACCTATATAAGTATTACAATATTTTCACTAGTGTTTTTTTTTTAAATCTCTAAGAATGAAGATCATGTAATTTTTCATAATTCGGAAATCCGAATACAATAGATATACACGTTTTTAAGTTACATGAAGTTACTTCCTTCGGCCAGTCTATATTTCTTTATGTCTATGGTTACTCTTTATAATTGGCATTTTTCTGGTTGGAAAGACATATGTCAATTCGATTCCCATTTCTGTAATTCATCTAATTCTCTTTGTAACAGTTCAGTATCTTCAGGATATATAGTGCATTAGTTTGCAAATGATAAAACTTTTTCTCCAGACCTAATGTAGTTTGGTAGGTCAAAATGTGAATTTGAAAGAGTAGCGGACCTAAGATTTTTACTTGAGGTAAACCAAAGTTTTCTAGTATTCGTGTTGATTTGGAACAATTTATTTTTACAGTTTGTCTTCTCCCTTTAGTAACAATAATATTAATTTAATTTATAGAGCGCTGTTAACAAATAAAATGTAGACTCAAGTACCGTCACTCAAGGCATTGTGATAACATTACAAACATAAACACGAGACCTAAAATGACAAATAAATCTAAAAAAGTTTTAACCAGATAGGCCTTAATGTTCTTCCTGAATGTAGTGTAGCAGGTTGTCCTCTCTTAGATCAATGGGGAATGAGTTCCAAACCTATGGTCCGTGCACTGAGAAAGCCCGCGGACCTTAGCTTTTGTGAGAGAAACGTGGCACTACTAGAAGCATTGAGACAATTCAGCGCAGGGCTCTCTGTGGGACATATGGAGTGATCAGCTCGCTAAGGTACAAGGGCATTTCTTTATAATAGATACACTGATGACAAAGTGTGGTCATCTTTCGCAATTCATGTGTGTTTTGACTCTTTTGAGTCTCTTTTTGATTGCTTCAGCCTCATGTCGTTTTGTTTACAGGAAATCCTGAATCCATTGATTTAGTGAACCGGTTGTACAGAAATATTGTAACTTTTTAAGCAAGCTATGGTGAGATGAACTTTGTGTTATGCTGTAGAAAAGTCCATAAAATAACATCTATATGGCTCATTATTATCTTAGCCTTATGACAAATCATGTGAGTTTCACATGACCTATATTTCCTAAAGCTATGTTGTTATGGGGTAAGGACTTTTTGTTTGTCTAAGGGGTTTATAATTTTGCTACTTATTATGTGTTCTGGGATTTTACATGTCATAATGAATAGTGATAAGGTCTGTAGATCAGATTTATCTCATTTTTTAAATAGTGAAGTGACAGTAGCTTTTTGGTACTCTGCCCTGATTAAGAGATGCCTGAAAACGTTTTTTAACACTAGTGCTCGCTCATGGCTTAGTTCTTTGAGCAATCTGGCTGTAATACTATCGGGTCCAAATGCTTTATTTGTTAGCTAATAGTTTTAGGATCTCCTTTTCTTGTAAATCTATTTATCCTATGATTTCGACTTGGGTTAAAATAAGTCCTTGTTTTTTAGGGGCTGAAAATGATGGTGCAAAGAATCTATTTACAAGGTTGATTTTAGTTTCATTATCATTATGTGTTATGTTCTCTTCTCCTTTAAGGGGGGCTACACCCGCTGTTTCTATATCTTAGATTTAATGTATGACAACATAGGTTGTTATTTTTTTTTCACTTACGTATTCGCTCTGCAGCTGTCTGCCAACGTTTGGGGTTAGGTTCTTAATTTTAAGATACTTTTTTTATGAACTTTTTTGCCTTTAAACTTTTATCATAGGTTTTCATTCTGCACATTTTTTATTTGTAATTAAACAAGCAGTTCCCCATTCTGTTAGGTATTAGATTTTCTATTATGTTTTTAAGATGGCTTTTAATGCAATTGTAGAAGTCGTCATCTGGTTGGTTAGTGTTCTTTTCCGCGAACCAGGACGTTTTGGCGACGCCGTTTTGGCATTAAGTATGTAGAAACATAATGTAAATTAAATTAGATTTTTTTTTTCAAAAGATTCATCCATGTTTTCCTTGTCTACTTGTCTATCTGTTACAGGAATGTGTGTTTGTAGGTGTAAGAGTTTAAATTGTATTTTGTTGTATTATTGGTTCATTCCTCCATGTCAACATTTTTTATGAAGATTTTCATTTTTGTATCTTGGTATAATTGAATTAGGTTGCTTTTATTTGAAAGTTATGCGTCCCTTTTGGTTTTAGATTGATTACTGCTTTTATTTGATTATTTATTGTAACAATATCATGGTCAATTAGTCCTGGGATAATGTCATAATCTTCCACTAATCAAGGGCTGTTAGTTAAGAGGAGATCTAATTCTAATGGATTGTTTTATCTAGTTCTTTTGTTTTTATAGTCCTTTTAGGGACTTTTACTATGAGTGTAGATATTCTGCCTCTTTTTGGTTAATCCAGCCTCATACTGTTTATTTTTAGTTTATTACCTAGGTTGGGGGTTTATTGAATTAGTTGTTTTTTTAATAATGTGATATACACTTACATTGTGAAATGTTTCTATACACTTCCTTTATATCCTTAAGGTTTTGATTTGATCAATAGTTAATATATCCAATGATATATATTGGAGATCAAAGTCCTACATAATCAATTAAATATGTATCATATCAAACAATATTTATACACATTGAATATAGCGTGCTGGTATCAAAAGAAAACATGTTTAAAAACTACATCACGTGACTTCTTCACGTTGTCTTTTAATACATTAAGTTTTAAAGAAAAAAAGAAAGATTATATAAAAGACTGTCCTTGAATCGCGCTATAAAGGTCATATTTGAAAACAAATTATTTGACTATTTAAGACACTTTTGGAGTTCGGAAAGTTTTTTTACTTCCTGGACCGGCTAAATTTGAAACTCTTGCGCAAGCCAACACCTGGCATGTCCTTGTCAACCCCTTCCCCAATTCTTTTATTCTTTTGTAACACACGCTACCCTCTGGCTGATAGTGACATATATTAAATATAGTTGAAAGATAAGGTACATTTAAATCGTTTTCATTCCTGCATGAGTTACGTCACATGCCCAAAGCAAACGCTTGATTCATGTCGACAGTGTAGTGTGTTCTTATCATATGCGTTTTTTTTAATAGGAAAAAGTCCTCTGTAGACACTTCTGGCTGTGAAAAGCTAGTTTCTGACAAACGGTTAAAAAGATTTTTTTTTCCAAACATACATTGCATTTGTGTCGGTGTTTTTTCATCTGCATGGGTATGAAGCTCGTTCTTCTTTATTATGCAAACCCTTGGTATTTTTGTTTCATTGCGTCTTTACTTACATCTCAAAGCTCTGGCGGATCCAGGGGGGGGGGGGGGGCGATCGCCCCTACCGCCCTCCCCCCCACTCGGCCACACACACCCCCCCGAAGGGGGGGGGGCGGACGAATTTTAGTATAGAATTCACACAATTTGTATACGAATTTATTACTTATGTTAAAGATATATACTAATTATTTATATTTCAACCTATTTTTAGATTATTTCGCCGCCCCCTTTCTAGTATTATTGCCGATTTGGTAGGGTCGGGAGGGGGCGATGGCATCAATCCACCCCCCCACCATAAACTTTCGAGTGGAAGGGGGCGGTCCTATTTATTTGTAGAAATCACAGCTTGCTAACAAAATCAATTAAATATCTTTATGATTAAAACTTGTTATTGGTATTTTAAACGGTCTTTATATTATGTCGTTCACCTGTTGGCCGATTGGATATGGGGGAGCGAATACCTCTACTGCCCTTCCCATCTAAACCCTTTGAGGGGGAAGTCCTACTTTTATGGAGAAATCATAGTATGTGAACAAAATTAGTCGAATATCTATATAATATAAACAGGTAGAAGTGCGATACATGCAATCACCTTCCAACCCCCCCCCCCCCCATCGGACAAACCAATACTTTTTTCTTTTTGTATTATAGTAAGAAATTACAAAATTTAAAAAATCTATCACTAATAAAATTTATATATGCTATAAAGTAAATTCTTATATCGAGTCGCCCAACCCCTATTCTTTAATGCAAAATGCAATCATTAGCAGAAATTATAAAAAGCGAGGATTAATCGTTTTCATTTTACCGCCATTCCCATTTCCATACAGAGTTTGTGTAATTTCACATGAATTTATCATAACTATTTTAAGAAAGACTTTGCTTTGGAAAAGTTATAATTCAAATGAAATTTCCAATATAACAGTCACGGTTGAGATGAGTTCAAAAGCCAGATAATCTTTTCCTAGTCGACTTTTTCCAACCTTTACTCTATCTCATATTTTTCTAGTTAAATAAATTTAGGACACAATTTATGCTTGAATTATATCGAATATTATTAATAATTTTTTTTTTCGGTGGCGATCCTGAAAGCCTTAATCTAAATATGTGGGGTATCTTATCTTTTCAAAGAACAAATCGGTTGTATTTGCAATGTATTAAGGGACTATAAATTCATATTAGAATATTTTTCCACATTATTCAAAAGGTCCTTTAAAATAGAATGAATAATGAGCTGTATGTCAGGAGAATGCGTTACTGCAGTGAAGAATGCCAGAAAACGCTTTTAGCGTCGGGGCTTCGCCCCGAACCACAGTGATAAATAATGAGCTGTAGATGTCAGGAGAATGCGTTTCTGCAGTGAATAATGCAAGAAAACGCTTTTGGTGTCGGGGCTTCGCCCCGAACCCCTCTAATAAGTAATGAGGTGTAGATATCAGGAGAATGCGTTTCAACCGTGAAAAATGCAAGAAAGCGCTTTTGGCGTCGGGGCTTCGCCCCGAACCCCTCTAATTAGTAATGGGCTTTAGATATCAGGAGAATGCGTTTCAGCCGTGAAAAATGCAAGACAATGCTTTTGGGGTCGGGGCTTCGGCCCGAACCTTACTGAGGAAGCTTACAGCGCTCTCCCAGACCCCCAAGCTTGCAAATAAAAGAGCCTCAACATGACTGTTTTTTTTTCTTTTTTTTTTCGCCGAAGATTGAGAAACAGTCTTATTTTATTCTCATATATCGAACAAAAAAATATATATATTAATATATATATATATATATATATATATATATATATATATATATATATATATATATATATGTTGTACGCACGTTTATGCATAGGGTTAGGGTTTACTGGGCGATAGGGTTAGGGTTTGGAAAAAAAATCGCCCCCCCCCAACTCCAAAGTTCTGGATCCGCCAGTGTCTCAAAGTGGTAACGAACAAGCAATAACGGAAATTACAAAATTGACATTAGTTGAAACTGGAATTTGAAAAAGAAACGAAACTAAATAGAACAATGTAATGGTATAAAATGTACATTATTGATAAAAAAGTTACCCCTTTCAAACATAAAAGTCTTCTGTTTCTGTGGCCTACGATTAACGATGGTGTCATACGGCCAGCACAATGACCAACCGCGTTTACCTTTCCACAACTTATGTCAGGTCCCCATTAGAGCTGGGTGGACTCGGAGGCTCAGAGATCTAATACAAGAAAAATTTCAGCCTGATCCGAGATTGGGTGTAGGAGAAATAAAGTGTACAAACTTTTGGCCAGACAGACAGACAGACAGAGTGAGTTGATAAAAGATTTGTAAAAAAAAAAAAAATGGGATGTGAATGTTCTAAAATACATCTGTTTAATTCTTTTGCTTGAGTATGAGTCGGATGAACTTAGGTGACAGCTTAGTTGACAGATGAAAAGAATCTTTCTTATTCTCTACTTCTAACTGCCCCTTTACCCCAATCGAGACCAATCGTCAACACTGACCTGCGACCATGATACATGTGGGCAGTGGAGACCAATAGCTCGTTGGTACAGGCCTGTCACGTGGCAACAAACTATTGGTCTCCACAGCCCACAGGATGTGACGTTGCAGGTCAGTGTTAAGGCTTCTAGGACGATTGGTCTCGTTCAAATCCGTTCCGCATCGTTTACAAGCGCTTTCAAATTTAACATTTTTTTTTTGCTTCACCATCTTTACCTCAATCTTTACCTCAATCTTTACCCCAAACTTTTACTCCCAATCGTTACCTCAATCTTCACACCTCAATCTTACCTCAATCTTTATCTAAATCTGAAACGAAGCTTGTATATAACTAACAGAGTGTTTCTGATTGATTTAATAAATTATCTTGACAGAGGAACTATAACCTAGTTATGTATTTGATATAATATGTTTATAACATTTATTTAGAAAATACTGTCTTATATTAGAATACAATTGTATCTTGTGATCAATAACTTTTTTTTTCTCATTACTTTGTTTCAGATGTCGCAGCTGAAGTATTTGAATAAAGAAATTAGCACTGTAAGTATGGGGTACATCATATTAATATTACTAAAGCTAATCTTTAAAGCTTTAGGAGGCACCAATGTTGCGCCTACCACGTATTTTGTCCATTTATCCCTGTGACGTTGTAGGTCTGCCTCTACATCCTCAAGCCACCGAACTCGTAGTCTGCCTTTGGAGCGCCTGTCTTTTTGTTTTTTAGGACAATCTTAGCTCCTCTGTTCTCTGGCATTCGTCCGAGGTGACCTGTCCCCAACGTCATGTGTTCCCTTATTATTTCCGTCACTATAGAGGGGTCTTCATAGAGCTGGTAGATTTCCTGGTTGGTGCGAATCCTCCATCCTACCACTTCTCAGCTTACCAAAAAAGAACTGCCTTTGGCATACGATCGCCCCTCATACAGGATTTGTGCACTGCCCAGCGTAGCTGTCGAACTTAGAAGTCCCTCAATACTGTCCATTCAGTGCAGTCTTGCCACCATATCCCCATAATAGAAAGCATGCACATTTGATGTACTTTTAAAAATGTAAATAGTGACAACATTATTTAAATTGAAAACAGTAATGGATGAAACGAGAATGTCACGAACGCATGTTTAAATGTTTAAAAAAAGCGAAAGTTTTAAATGTTTTCGAAAAGAAAGATAATCCATCATTGGGTTTCAAAAGTGAAGGAAAATTTGGTGTTGGGGGGGGGGGGGATTAAGAAAAATAGTTTGCTGAAATGATGGCTCCAAAATATCAAATTAAAATATTATACAAGAGAATATACTGCAACAAAATATTTCAAATGTTTGAAGCTTTAAAAGTAAAAATGTCCGCGTTCAGATCTTTTGCGATGTATATCTTATATCTTAAAGTGCTTTAAACAAAAAGAAAATTCTACTCTCTTGAATCCGCTCTGTTCCCCCCCCCCTTTTTTTTTAAAGTTAACTTTCACTGGGTTTACTAGACAAATCACTTGGTCACATGACATCAGCGTTTAGCAATAGCCACGAATACATGTGAACTTTAGCACCTCCGTTTTATTGACATTTATGCAACAGGGAACTTTGCACAATTCTTTAGCACCTCCGTTTTATTGACATTTACGCATCAGGGAACTTTGCACAATTCTTTAGCACCTCCGTTTTATTGACATTTACGCATCAGGGAACTTTGCACAATTCTTTAGCACCTCCGTTTTATTGACATTTACGCATCAGGGAACTTTGCACAATACTAAACATACGAAAACATTTGGGGCGAGGCGCTCTAAGAAGCAAGGTATATTCTTAGACATACCAGAGTACCCAGCTTTGTTTTTCTGGTTACACTACCTCTATTCAAATCAGAACTTTATGGAACCTAGAACAAGTAATCTTGAACCAGGAACCTTTATGGACGCTGATCTCACAAAATGGCTCTAACGTTTTTCATTAAATTTAACAGTTGATGTCTATTGCCGAGAATAGCATTACTAGCTCGTTGGCCACACGGGGAAACTCTAGTTTGACCGTTTTAATTTTCAAAGTTAAAAAAAAAATTTGGCTATAAAGCTTGACCGACATCTAGATCCCGCATTGGTTTTGAAAGGACCATCGCTTTCGGGCATTTCCAAGGGTAAGGCTTAATTGATTACAGAATTTAATAAAATGGTATTCATATAAATTTTGCGCATCGTCTTCTAGGTTTAGATTTAAAGGCCTATCACTGAAATCGGAATTATTGAAATTGAAAAAAAAACCTTGGCGTAGTAAGCAGTATTTTCGTTCGATATATTTTAAGACGAATTGGTACTGAAGGGAAAGTACATACAAAATATAACATCCTTATTTATATAAACTTTGTTTCAAAATGACATGCTCAGATGATGTCATGTGTTAGTCTGTCATTTAATTAAAAAAAAAGCATTTATTTTTACAATTCCTCTTATCAGTTAGCCTTTTTTTCATGGAAACCAAAAAAAAAAAAAAAAACAGCACCAAAAACTCAAAACTGGAACCTGGGTGGACGCTTATCTCAAAAGTGACAGTAACTAGACTGTTCATATATATGTTTGGGACAAGAATTTCCAGATCATCGGCCACGCTGTGAAAACTCTGGTTTGGCCGTTATAATTTTTCAAAATATAATCTTCTTAAATTTATATTTGGTCTGGTAGTCTAGACAACCTTTATCTTAAACACTTCTACGTCAGCGGGTATTCCCGCACGTATTCATTCAAAAATGCACTAAATAGACGCTCAGGAACATTTTGCGCACAGTTTTCAAAGTCTGGATCTATAGGCCTAGCATCAAACTTGAATCTTCTTCATCTTATATCTAGATCCAGTATTCTAGTCTGCAATAGGCTGCATGGTCGTGCGTTAAGCCGAGACCAGTTGTCATAGAAGGCCTGAACGGTAACCTGTAACGTCGCAACGTGTGGGCAGTTTAGACCAATAGCTCGTTGCCATGTCGTAGAGACCTGTGACATGGCAACGAGCTATAGGTCTAAGCTGCCCACATATTGCGACGTCGCAACTTAGTGTTTAGGCCTTCTATGACCAATAGTCTCGGTTAAACACGCTGGACTGTCGTTCGATCGTCTTGGTGTTCCTGGGCTCATACCCATCCCTCTGCGATCCCCCGTAGATGTAGTTCATCTTCAATTCCGGAAGAACATCTGAAACATATAAAACAAGATTTTTTTTACTGTCTTTTCATTTTGCCTTGTCGGGATCTGCATCACTAAACTAGAATTGTATGTGATCTGTGTACACGCGATTAACCAGGATTGTATTCGTGGAAGGGAGGAGGGGGGTCTTCATTTTTTTTTTAAATCTATCATTCATTTGTTATTAATAGCTAAGTAATCAGCTCTTACAAAAAGTTACTTTAGCAGTTTTATCTCGATGACGTGACAAACCAAGCTTCAATTTCTTTTTCTTTTTTTTTTTTCACAGAACAAGACGATAAGAAAAGATCCTCCACCCCCACCTGTAGCGATCACATCACAGAAAGGTAAACACACCTCTGGTAGTTACAGGCTTACACACTAGAACAGTAGACGGTTTCCTATTGGCTGATAATGAGACGAACTTGACATTTGATATCAAAACTCATAGAGGCAGCAGTTTATTTGGGTTTTTTTTTGTTTGTTTTATTTTGTGTTAACTTCTTTTAGATTTTCAATCATCATTTTTTACTTCCTCTTTCCCCTTTATGTCTTTTAAGTTTTTTTTCCTCAGGAAATGTACCTTCAAGTTGTAAGGGATTTATGGGTCATTGTCTTTTTTTTTTGTTTCTTTGAGGTATGGCTGGTCTACCAGTATGAAAGTAGTAAATAAAGTATCCCTTTAAGACCTTGCGATTTATAGGGCCAATGATCTAAAGGTCATCTGTTTCTGTGCCTTGCGGTTAACGAGGGTGTCAAGTGGACAACACAATGATCGACCGTCTTTGCTAAACCTAACTAATGTCAGGTACACAAGTGAGTTGGATGCACTCAGGGGCATCATAAAAAACCTGAATTTCAAAATACAGTCTCTGTCGAGATTCGAACCCGAGAAACACTCAGCCACCATGCCTCCAACTAAAGCGAGATTTCTCAAAAATATATTTTAAAATATTTTATGTTGTATGTTGTTTTTTTTCACAATACCTCTTTTAAACTCGTAACTTCCAGAAAACTTCTGGACGGGGAAAACTTTCTGGGTGGAACCTGGACACGGAACTTCGATGACGGCTCTAATGATTTTCTAGAAATTTGATAATTGTTGTATATCGTAGAATTACTAGCTCGTTAGCCAAAGTGGGTAAATATACTAGTTTAAATACTTAGAACGTGCAAACAGAAAGGGATGGGACACAGACCTATATATATATATTATACCTAGACAGGATATGGAAATCTCTTTTCAATATGTTCAAAATTTAAAAAGATGTTAAACAGTAACGAATCAATTGCTCCATTTAAATTTTTTTAAAAATAAGATCTAGCCTACTTCATGTCACATTACTCAATTACTCTTGTGTTTTAATTATCATTATTGTTGGTTGGGGAAGAAGTTGAAATATTTGTGTCAATAATCAGAGACAAGTATCTGACTTATTCGTATTTTAAGGACATTTTCACAATTTTTCTCTCCCACTCCACCCCCCTTCTTAGCTAAAGCCCAACAATCTAGAAATCGTTTCTAAAATTTATTAAATAGGCATTTTGTCAAAAAAAGGAGGCTGGCATGTCTTTTTATGTTTATAAATACCCCCCACCCGCTCACGGCTCTAATATGAACAGTATGAGAAAAATGGGGGGGGAGAGGTAACTCTTGGGGTTGGAGGCTGTAGATGCAGGTCTCAAAAGAGTCTAGAATTCATATTGAATTGAATTAGAAGTACTAATAGTTTTTTTTGTACAAAGCTTATATCATCTCACTGTCTATCTGTATGGTAAAAAAGTTTGAAGATGTTATTTCTCCCACACCCAATCTCGGATTCAACTGATATTTTGCACAAATATTTCCCTTACCTGACAACACAAGAATCAATTTAAAAAATTACCAATTGGTTAATTAACTATTGCCAATGAATTATATTGTTTGGTATCTTGAGCAAGGGAAAGAAATCGTACTTGACAGATGGGGTGGAATAAGTTGAATTAGCCCCCCTTGAGGACTCGAGCCCTAAGTGAACATTTTTTTATACATTAAAAAAAAAATGATCATATATACCACATTCTCCCCTTCCCCTATCACAACTGGTCCAGACAAGTGATAGGATCATATCGCAGTTGAAAAGCTAAAAGCGAAACAAAAATAATGGACCTCATTTACCAATCGTAAACAAACAACATTGAGTCACGTGCTTCTCTTCTATACAAATTACAATCCTATTTTACTTTAATCAACAATGACATCACGTGACAGTTTTTTTCCCGTTGTTTGAACAATATTATCCCGTGACCGTTCGTTTATGTGAAAGAGATCCATTTGTAAAAATATTTCTAATCGCACATATTTATTATGTTTAGGATGTACATAACTGATACAAATAACACTTTTTATAAGCTTTGTTGTTGTTTTTTTTTAAAGAATTTTTTAAAATGGTTGTCTTGTCAGTCATTTGATTCGCTGTCAGGTGTATGAAATTATTTCGCTATATTTAACAAGAAAGAGACTGCACCTTATTAGAATTACAGACCTTCATGCAGATAAGACAATTGGTATTCCTTTAAATATATCATTTACAACTACTTCCCTTTTGGTTGTCGAGATTTAAATACACTTGTTTAAATCACATATTTTTTTAAAAATCTCTTTCTCGTAGACTACATACGTTCCTTTAAAAACAAAAGGATGTATCGATGATTGAACATAATTATTTTTTCCCCGACCCAATAATGAGTGGCCGTCATAGTTACATGAGCAGGAACTTCTTTGAAACCTGTGAGTCTTTCAACGTCTGATGTCAAAATTGCTCAATAAGAACATTATTGGTTTTGATCTTTGACCTTTTAAAAATTTCCGACGTACTTCCTGTCTCTAAGCCCCTCCCCATGTATTACTACACTATGACGTCATTTCCTGATTGCGTATTTCATAACATAGATTCGCCTATTTAAATTATTTTTTTCTTCCTTTTGTTGATTATTTTTCGCTAAAAAAATATAACAACATATTTATATTTGTTCTAATGTTCAGATGAGCATCGCTATGAAGAAGTGGCCGTTGGTCAGAAAGAAGAAAACCTGTACGATAAGCTGGTCTACACTGAGGTAAGTAAGGTTGAATCTGTAAGATGTTTACAAAATGCACTAATATATTGGTGTGCCTGTAAGATGTGTATAATAATAACACTAGGGCTTGTCTTCGAGTCCGAAGATTAGTGAGGAAAGCAGTATTTCCCGTGGCTGAGCAGCCCCAGCTGTGACCTACATATTTTGCCACATCCAGGGCAAGCACAACCATTGAGTCTGTAAGACGCGTACAAAATGTACTAAAACCTATGTTGTTGTTACCTTTCGTTATCTTGTAGCAACAATACTGCTGGTAGACACCTAATCCGTCGTAGACATAATATATCGTAATCTTAACTAATAAATTTGAATTGACTTGAGTAACTTTCTTGAGAACAATACTAAAATACTAAATAGAAATTTTATTAAAATATAGTCAAAATAAACTTGTGATAAAATGAAATAAATGTACTAGGCTTTTGATATGGTACTTATTTTACAAAATTTAAATCGCTACAATAACACAATCTTTCATTCTCTCGTTCTGGAGTCGTCTGTCCTAACTAAGACCAAATGAAGAGAATGCCACCTATGTTAAGACCAAATGATGAGAATGCCACCTATGTTAAGACCAATGTCGAGAATGCCACCTATGTTAAAACCCCATGACGAGAATGCCACCTATGTCAAGACCAAATGAGGAGAATGCCACCTATGTTAAGACCAAATGACGAAAATGCCACCTAAGTTAAGACCAAATGAGGAGAAAGAAGGAGAACTTCTTTTTAGTACATGTGGAGGCAACGAGAATCTGGGAGAATATTTTAGTGTTTTATTTAGGCATGCGGCAAACCGAGACCATCCGTAATAGAAGGCCTCAGCACTGACCTGCTACGTCACTACCTGTGGGCAATGCAGATCAATAGCTCGTTGCCACGTCGTACAGACCCCGCTCAAGGACTTGTGTGATAGGTATCATATGTTAGGACTTATGTAATAGGACCCGTGTGATAGGACCTGTGTGATAGGACTTGTGTGATAGGACCTGTGTGATATGACCCGCGTGATAGTACCTGTGTGACAGGACCCGTGTGATAGGACCTTTAGGATAGGACTTGTGTGATAGGATCTGTGTGATATGACCCGTGTGATAGTACCCGTGTGATAGGACCCGTGTGATAGGACCTGTGTGAAGGGAGCTGGGAATAGGACCTGTGTGATATGACCCGTCACCCGTGTGATAAGACTTATGTGATAGGACCTGTGTGATATGACCCGTCACCCGTGTGATAAGACTTATGTGATAGGACCTGTGTGATATGACCCGTGTGATAGGAACTGTGAAAGCGTATGAAATGTCTGAGTTTAAAAAACAACTGAAATAAAGTTTTACTTTTAAAAATGTATTATAACCACTTGCTTTTAAGTTAAATTACTATCATGTCCTACCGTCATTTTTTTTTTCTTTCTAGCTTTAAAATTAAAGAGTCTAGAATCCTCAAAAAGATTTGGAATTCAATTATGTTCATCTCTTCTTTTTTTTTTCCCCCATAATGTCAAACTAATAATTAGTCAAAAATGAAAACATGTTACTGAATAGGCTTTTCAAATTACTTTCCTATGACCTACTTTAGTTTAAACATGATCTGCTGTTCTGAAAGAATACATATAAGTCAATACCGCTTTAAGAATAGAACTCTTTTTAGTTTTCACTTTTATTTATATCAGTAAAAGCTCCTCTCTAATACAGACACGTATCTCTTCAAATGTCAAGTGAAATTGCTTATTGTAAAAAAAGAGAGAGAGAGAGAGAGATACAATAAATGAAGAGGGTATCCTACCCTGGCCTCTTTTTCTTTCAACCCGTCTGAATCAAAACTACTAAGTCATTATAAAACACTAAAGTATATTTTGAGACTTTATATACTTGATCAATAGAATAGCAATAAAAGACCAAATTCAAACTTTATGGCTGTATATATGAGTATATAAAAATATGAATAATGAAATAGAAAAAAACATTTTAAAACATGTAAACAAATTTGTTTCCTAAAAGCATTTCATTCTCAATTTTTAGTGGTAACGAATTGGTTTCCGTATTTCCCCAGGATGCTAAAGAAATCAGTACCAGACTTCAGTCTATCGAAGACAATCAGGAAAAAATGGCAGCTGAATTCCGAAGTCATTATCAATTTCTTATTTCTGAGATTAAGAAGCTACAGGACGCCCTCGAGGGAGTCAAAACCAGCAACATTAAGCTACAAAAGTCCCTGGTGGAGTCGTCCACGGTGGTACAGGAAAGTGTCGAGTCACTCAAGTCACAGTTCCTGGAAACGTCTGACCATCTAGGTCAGCACGTCCTACAAGTCAGGAAGGACATCGTCGCCCTATCAAAGAGAGACCCCAATTCCCCGCCGCCTATAAGCGGGTTTGAGTCGCCTAGTCACCACGGGGCCACCGACACTAGGGTCAAGCACATGTTTGAGTGGGATATTCAAAGCGTGGACAACCTGGTCAAAACACAAGGCCACGTGTCCAGTCACTCATACCACATCGGCGATCTGAACTACAAGGTCCTGGGAGGTGCGGAATTCCTCAAAGATAGCATCATGTCAGTTCGCATTTATGGGGAGTCTACTCATCCTTCGGGAACGGACCACCTGACTAAATCCGGACGCTTCGAGTGCAAAGTGATGGTGATTGACCGGTCCGGTGCAATGACGGACTGGCTGATAGGCAAAGTGGTTGGCAATTTCTTCAAAGAAAAAATGTGGATGGTTGGAAATGTTAGTGTACCAGAACTGAAGAAGAAAAACTATTTAGCTCAAAACAAAACCCTAAAGTTGAAATTTACCATTGACATTTTCAAATAAAATTCACACAGATCACACAATCATTTATATATATATATATATATATATATATATATATATATATATAAGGCATCACTGCCTTACTACATTGCAAAGCCAATTTATTCATTCTCTATTTATATTATTTTGACATATGCCTTGTTATTCACTATAAGCCTACATTAAAATAAAAATCCTGGCAACAGAGAACTAAAAATATGTTTATACAATATACATTATATAATTTTAGCACAGTTGAACTTTGCCACTAGAACAGAGAACTTAACAACTAAAATGTGAAATGTTCTTATTTATTTGATTATTTGTGTGCCAAAGAAATATTACAGATTTTATTCATCAATAATCTTCATAGTGTTGAGATTTTTAAAAAAAGTAAAGTTCCCTGTTCAGACCTTGCTATCCGAAAAATTAGAGATCGTATATCTGTAAATATTTTTTAAATAATTATTATTTAAGCACCTATATTAAAATCACAACTTTATGGAGGGTGGAATCTTCTGGGTGGGTGGAACATGAACACGGATCTCGAAAACGTCTGTAACTATTTTCTTAGAAATAGAACTCCTTCACTCCTAATCGACGGTACTATCTGTGACAGGTGGGGAAATGTGACGTGTGTTTGGCACGTTTTATGTCTAGGGGATGATTATTTTTAAAGCTATCACACCCCCACTTATCAGCATATGAATCGGGAGCAGACACGCAACGAGACAAAGCAATGAAAGATGGATACAAAAGTTAAAATAAAGGATATTTATTTACATAAATATACATATAATAATAAAAGGAGGGAGGGTTTGCATCTATCTCTAGTATATTCTACGTTTAATCATCACTCTTGCACATAATAAGAGAGTATGTCACTTTGTCCTCTGACTTAGCTGGTATTCCTGTTGATGTCGCAGCTGGCTGTGTCCTGGCTTGAGGTTCTGCAGCTGGAGGTGGCGCTCTAGCGGATAGAGGGACGCCGGCGATATAGTTCTTGTGGAGTCTCAATCCCCAAAATCTATTATCTGTAGTGGGCACAGTAGGGCGAGTGGCCGGCTACCGTGGGCACAAGGTTACTGCGGGCAGAGCGGATCTGCCGTGGGCAGCGTAGTTGACAGGATATGTCCAGTGAGTTGCAGAGGGTTGGCGTAGCTATGACGTCTCACACAGACCTGAGCCCATAGGGACGTCGCACCTAATAGCTTGACAGGTGGGCTGTCGAATAGGCGGGCAATGCCGATAGCGCCAAGTAGTAGAGTTGAGTAGTGTCGTGTAGACACTGAACAGCAACAGCAAATAAATAGGCAGACACCTGAGGGAGGCTGCGGATAAACAAAGACAAGTTAGGACATGTCTCTCATGCATCTTATCGATGCCCTCCACTGAGGTGCATTCGTCAGATTGGTAAAATTGCTTTAGAGCATAATTGGGAGAAGATGACAAATGGGGTTTGGAATAATAGATGGCTGATAGTAGCAATATAAAATGTACATAAAAGGGAAAGTATAATATAAGAATGTACATAGAAGGGGAAATAATAATCTCAAATAAACAACACAGGTGGATAGAGAAAGAAACAAGGGGGGGGGGGTTGAATTGGGCGATGGTCAGCGACCCAGATGATTGTTTACATATGACCGTGGGTCGAGAACAATGGAGCGTGCTTGAATGTTCCTTCAAGCGGCGCAACTCTCATTAGAGTAAAATGAGTAAAGGGGAGACAATTCAATACAGGGGAGATAACTCATATCTCCTTTCTAAGCGCAGTATTAGTGCGATAGTAAAATCATCAAGGCGATCAACCGAGATAAAGGAAATAAACTAAGATGTACAAATATATACATGGTTGCATCAACGATCAATTGAGCAACGTAGCATTAATAGATTAACGCAATACATAAATAAATACATAGGACATGTTCATGTTTTCTACTTACGCCAGTGAGAAATACACCATGCACTAATTAAATATAAATGAACTAAGCAAAATACACATGATAAAATCCAATGGAAATATACACAGAGTAATTAAGATGGAACTTGTGATTAAGTTCGGCTTACCACCAGGTATTCCTCTAGGAGGGAGAATAAATGATATAGTCCAGACTCGATAGCTCAGCTCGAATGAGAAAGAGAGGGTCTGACTTTATTTAATCTTCTTATATATGCCTGGGAAATGTGGGCGGGCACAGGAAACGTCCTAGGCTAAGAATTAGCTTACACGTGGGTGAAGTCCGACAAGAGCCGCACCTTGGAGTATCACGCGGTATGTTGACCCGCGTAATCTCTTAGATCAAAGAGAGACGTGGGGGGAAGAGTGACCTACATTTCACCCAAGGGGGGGGGATCAATCGCGGCGGACATCCGCGGATAAGACTAAAGAGAACGTGTCTATCTTTGCCCCGGTCAAGGGCAGATAAATGAAAGGACTGGCCTAATTTTCTCCAAGGTGGTGGACTAAGTCTAGCCTGGTAGAGAGGAAAAGGTGGGGCGGGTGGAGAATTCAGGGGTAGGATGGGGAAATAATTAAAATAAAATAAATAAATAATGAAAAATAATAATTAATGCTGTGATAATTTAGAGTGACTCTGACGGCGAGTTTTTGACTTGTCACACTATCTTTGATTCAACAACATTAGATTATATTTTTGGTTTTATAAATATCATTTCGTATTATTTAAATAGTCTATAGCAAATAAAATATGTTCTGGTTATTAAGTTATGGAAGTTTATTCACAACAGGAAAGTAAGCTGCCAATTAGCAAAAAGAATAATTTCGTCGGATCATGGAAAATAATTACGGAAAGAATAAGTTAATTGTATATCGCTGAGAAAATAATTGCTAGCTCGTTGGCCACACAGGGAAAACCGTTACATTTTGTCAAACTAAAAAAGGAAATAAATTCAAATTTGGCAAGAGAAATAGGCTTAGATCTAGATTCAACATAGGTTTTGAAAGGACAAGCGCGATGCAATGTAAAACGGTATGATGGAAGTTACTTTTTTTTTCTAGTCTGTATCGGCACTTAAAGAGACTTTCTATTCTTATCGCTATGTACAATGTCATTGAGAACTAAAAGAACACAAAAGCAACTCTTTGGATTGGCAGTCTTTACTCGAACGCTTTCTTTCGTTATTATAAAAAATGTTTCTAAATTGAGTTCGTCTAAATATCTTTCCTTAACAAATCATCTAACCGAGTGAGGCTCGGTCGCCTGGTACAGTAGGGCATTAGTGATTCATGAGTTTAATAAATTAATTTTTGTGAAAATTGTACGCATCGTCTTCTAAGTCTATATATAAAGTCTAGTAGATATACATCAAATGTTTCAGTGTGAATTTGTACAAAGTGTAGAACTCTATAGTCTTGTTATTTGTTGATGATATTTATGCTTTAATTTCGCTTGATTCTGCTGATCATAAATGTTTCATTATTCAAGTTTTTTGTTGATTGTTTTCTGGATGCGCATGTCTACACAAGTGTCTGAGTGAAAGTGATTTCCAAAGTGGTCTAAATAGACCCCAATGCAGGGCCGGACTAAGGGCACTGCAACCTATGCGGCCACAGTTGGCCCCGCACTTTCATATGCCCCGCGCTAATTCTAGTTGTAAATTATTTAAAAAAAAAACGCATTGTCAGCTTTCATAGATCTAAATCTATCTGGATCTCTTTAAAAATATCAAAAGCGATATTTTGGTAGTCGAGAGTAAATCTAAAAGGCAGATCTGAATGTTTATCGACTTTATGTTGGAAATCTACCTTCTAGTGTAGATGCTCGTAAAACTAATTTGACCGTTATTTTGCACCTAATAAAGTACGAATAAAATGCAAAGACGAATTTATTTTCTAACAAAAATTCTTAATTTTCACTTATTATCCTTATCCCTACCCAGACTACGCCCCGCGCTATCCGTTTCGCATAGGACCCCGCAATCTGTAGGACCGGCCCTGCCCCCAGGGGTCTACGAGGACTTCCAAGGGGCCTACGGAAGTGAAAAAATAAATTGGGGGTCTATGACCTGTATATGCGGGTATACGATAGTGGAACTCATTTAAGTTAAGCATGTACAGACTTTATAAATTTTCTCATTAATGATATGTAGGCCTACCTTAGCTAATTCTTTGAATTGTAATCCTGTCGAATGGCGGGGTTACAATGATTTTTTTTTTTAATTCTTATTTTAAATATTTACTTTTGTCTACATGAAAGTAATATTGTACATGGCCGAGTCTACAAAGAACTGTAGAAAGTACAGCTTTAGGTATAAGAAACAGGGTAGAAGAATAAAAAGTGAGGTAGCAATAATACATAAAACGCTAAACCATAATTTTCAAATACAAAAACAAAACCTAATAAAAGACTCAGATAGACACAAATACTAGAACAAATGTACTATTAGATCATGGAGTGGAATGACTGAGCTAGCCAGGAAAACCAGTGGCTTGTCAGAATTTAAGTCATTGGTTAACATATACATGACTAGATGCATAACTCATAGGACGTAATCATCTTCTTTTTTTTTTTTTTTAGGTAACGTCTGTATTTTATAACATAAGATAAGACATTTTTCTTCATTCATTCCTTGTCGAACAAGCCGTTTCATTTGTGCTTTTTATGTAATAAAGTTTTAAGATAAGTCGCTATGAAACCATCTAAGCTGGAACATCATTTGAGACAATGCTAACATGAAAAATTAGATTTAGATTTGAAATACTTAACAACACTTTAAGTTCAGAATAGAGCCACAGTAGAAAAAATGTTTGATTTAACACCACAAAAGAGAAGAGAGTCTTACAATATATTTTCACTATATTTTCACTATATTTTCACTATATTTTCACTATATTTTCACTATATTTTCACTATATTTTCACTATATTTTCACTATATTTTCACAGATGATTACGTCCTACGAGGGTTAGGGTTAGGGTTAGGGTTAGTCGTTATTGTTACCTGCTGTGATACGGACGTGATTTAATAAGTAAAGTTATATGTATCCATTCCTGACGACTTAGTATATTGGAGATGCTTGATACCGCTGTTATACGGGCTTGGCTGTATTTCTATGCATTGGAAAATTGATTTTCCAGCCATTGAAGAGGTTTTAAAACCTGTTTTACACATTGCCATATCTGATATCATGACAACAATGCCTCTAAGCAACAATACAGTTCAAATCTGTAATTTTAAGATGACTTAGGACACTGAAAGGTTCTTATTTATTTACTTGTAAACGACATACTTCTAAACAAAAAAGCTGGACTAGTTAACCTTGCCTGATAATATAGTGTTATTATCAAGTTCTCGTTTTGTTGTGAACAAAGAAATCAATAAAGATCTGCTCTTTGCCTGAAACTTGTATCAGTCGCTCCTTAACACTCTGAAGTTTGATCATTGTCGAAAGGCTTATGTTTGACAATATTTTTTCTGAGTCTTGGGCGCTAGAGATCCATATTTAGTGGCAATCGGATATAGACTATTTAACAGACTTGTTTAATACATTACATGATGTTAACTAGCAGCTACAAGGTGATAACCTAAATTGGATCGAAACGGAGGCATACTTTCAACATTTCTTGTCAGAATTACTGTAATTAAGCATACAATGCACGGGATGAATTTTCCCAATTTTCAAATTTAAGACAGACAAACTCAAACATCATCTAATCGAGAAGTTCTAATATTAACCCAACTAAATTGAAGTCCAATATTGACATTTTATTTTCAAAGCTGCCTACCAATAGGTGTTTTATTTATTTATTTTTTTTATTATATTTGTCAATTTCTGTAATTCACATTACATTTAATTCTGCTTCGTTTTAATTTAAAGTTCATAAATGTATGTACATGGTCTAGAAATCAGTGAGAAAAAAACGCATTTTAAGTTGATGAATCTTAAAAAAAAAAGCAGGGGGGTCTACCGAAAACTGGAAACATGGCAAGGGGTCTACGAGACAAAAAAAAGTTTGGGAACCTCTGGTGGAAGAGATCGAGACTCTGGTGTGCACTAGTTTAAATTGAAATGTAATTCGTATTTTATGCAATTTTTTAAAAGTTATTAAGTGATTTTTGTGTTGCTTATTAAAGTTTCTCATCAAGCAATTTCTATTAGTTGGTACTTTAATCAGATTTAAAAGTTGCATCTAAATTTAAAAAAAAAATAAAAAAATATAGTGATTCCTAAAGTTAGAGATGAAAATGTCTAGGTCTAAATTAGCTCTCATTCAAGAAAACATAATTTTTTACTTTTACACATGAACATACACATAAGTGTCTATTCATTTCATTATTTAATGAAAATTAACCTACAAATTTGAGTTTACTAAACATTTTTTACATAAAATCGTTCGCTCTAAATGTAAATAGCTTTAAACGTCTTGACGTACTTTTCCGTAAGTCGAGGCACCGTTACATGAACCGCGTAGTGATACAAATGAAATAAACGTCAGAGGTCATAATTTCGCCCATTATAAAGCATATTATTAAACTAATAAACTTCTTACAAAATACAATTTACTTTCCAATGTGTTTTTTAAAGCATTTAAGCCTACAGTTACTGGTTCGGTTTTAATTTGAAGTCTTTATTTTCAATTTACTTTTTTCTTTAATATTTACTAATGCGCTTTTATACCTCCTAACAACATAGCTACATATATACGAAAAAATTCATTCATCATGTCGTCCTAGATAGAGTGTAGCTAGATCTAGGTCAACACAAGCCATTTACTAGGCTCAAAGTCTTATGTTATTGACTAGACTACTATGGCATTCTAATTGTTTTAGATTTTTCATCTATACCTACATTAAATTAAACTGACAATGTTATTTTAACAGTTACATTCACATGATCACTTTAATGATAAAATATATTTGACATCAAGCCCTTCTAAATACACAAGCCAATGTTTTCATAATGGACCTCATTCACCAATCGTGAACAAACACCCCTTAAGTCACGTGACCACCATATTCCACATAGGTTTAATCTAGACACAAACATGGAATCTATTGTTAGAGAACCACTCTTGCTTGTCGACAATATTACTGAGCGCCTAAAGGCAGCACGGGAAAACCTTCTCCTAGATACCCCCTCCCCCCCCCCCCCCCGCTGGTCCACAACTGAGTTTGGACCAAAACGCTCTGAGCATGCTATAAGCATGAGATAAGCTCTATATAAAAGCCATAATTTATAATTTATATAAATTATTATCATATTATTATATGTAATCCCATGTTAGAAAACTTCGAAATTTAAGTTCACCAATAGAGAATTTTAGATACATGACAGTTGCATTGACTCTTCTAATGATTCCAGGATTTCTCGTTTCAATTCTTTCTTGAAGATCTTGTATTTATGAATTTTCAGCATTCGGTCATTCGGATGATCATTATAATGTTTCTTTCCCTATGTAATGTTTTAATCTTTTTGAAAAGACAAAATTATAATTCTTGAATTCGGATTGGCTTCTTTTTGGATTTCTTATTATTATTATATTTAATCTTCCATGTTTTGTATATGTTTAATAGTTAATAAGTTAAACAAAAATAAAGCTTGTCTCCGCAACTTCATATTAGGTCTAGTGGAGATAATGATGTTAGATAAGCATTCTATGCTAGTAATTCACTTCTATCGACTTTTTTTTTTTAATTCAATTAGTTATATTCTATAAGTTGTAACTTTCAATCCTAGCTGTATCCAGACCAGTCATTATAGTAACTTATAGTAGGTCTCAAAACTGACCTGCGATGTCGCAGCCTGTGGCCTGGTGCCACGCCGTGCAGACCTGTGACATGGTAGAGGGCTATTGGTCTCCACACATAGGTTGCGAAGTTGGAAGTCAGTATTCTGACTGTCTATGACGATTAGACTCGGCTGTATAGATAATGGCTCATATAAAGTCCTCTGGAGTGGGTTTTTATAAACCCCTCTTGGCTACGCTCATAAAATCTGGTGACTGTTTTATGCTTTAGTTATATATTGAATAGGGGGTTTTGTCGTACAAAAAATAATTTTTTGAGGGGGTTTTAAACTCCAAATTCACTAGGCTACAATCATGGAATTAGGTGACTGTAGTTAGCATTTTTTTTATAGAAGAAGGGGATTTTAACCTCAAAACTACCTTGAGGGGGATTTTAAACTCAAAACCACCTTGACTGCGCTGGAGCAAGTGATGGTTTAACAAAATCTAATCTAAAATAAACAAAACAAAAGCAAAAAATCAGTCACAAAATTCCACATGCCCCCACCGGGGGTGATTTCATTTAGAGGAGGGGTTTGAACCCCAAGAACCCCCCCCCCCACACCACCACCCGTTACGCACATGAATTTAAATAAAACATTAGTATATCTTATTAAAAAAATTTTATAAACGAAGTGTTTTTAGCATAAAATTTTCTCGTAGTATATTATTAAATATTTCATATTAAACATTGGTCAACTCTTATGTAACTAAAATCATCAACTAAAAAGTTTACCATTAAACCTGCACTGACAGTGGGATATGTATTTTATATGAGAGTCAATAGTTGATGCTGAGATTTTCTTGGTACTGGCATAACGACACCGCGAGGACTTCCACCATATTTCACTGACTTCTAATAACAGGAAGTGAATTGCTAAGAACGTAATGTACTAAAATAAATAATTCTATGCATTTATAAATGGAAATGAACTAGTCTGTGTGTTCAAACAGAGGGACTAAGATGTTCATGGTATAAGATTGTATAGCCCTAGCCTTAAAAAAAGAGACTCTTTATCTTTACCTAAGGAGTGTATTATTTACTTTAAGCAAGGTAGTCTACAGTCGAGTTCACATGAATTTAAATGGCAGGCTGTACAAGTTTTCTCTTTATACAAAGCTTATATATATATATATCAAGTCACTCTGTCTATTTGTCTGTCTGGCCAAAAGTTGTACACTTTATTTTTTCATACACCCAATCTCGGATCAAGCTGAAATTTTGCACAATTATTTCTTTTTGATGCGAGAATTGGCATTACGCAGAAGAAACATGCAAGAAGTTCTCCTCTATTGATGTGTAGAAGTAAAAATGTGACAACCGTTACTCCAACGCTACCCAACTACCACTACTCATAAATACCGCTACCTCAACTACCGCTACCCAACTACCGCTACCCAACCATCGCTACCCATAAATACCGCTACACAACTACCGCTACCCTTAACTACCGCTACCCTTAACTACCGCTACCTAACTACCACTACCCATTATTACCACTACAGTAACTACCGCTTCCGCTTTTTAACAAGAAAAAAACCTTCCTAACCAGACAGTATGAAAATGTGAATGTGTTAATGTTGTGGATTTAATGACCATATTAACTGCACCTGAATAGAGGCTTACAATTGACAGTATGAATGTGCATAAGACTTAGCATTGCATGTCTCTTTACTTAAACAACTTGATGACAAATATTTTTTTTTAAATTGTTGCGCTTCAGAAAGTTTTACTCCCTAGCAATCATCATCTTCTATTTTTGTTTTTATCTCTAGGTCCCATAACTTTTGAAAGACACTCAGCATGCGATAAGTGTGCATAATTTAAGTGTCAAGAGTTGCTTCCCATGCAAAATATAATTTTATGCGTTTGATGGCATTCCCATTTGTTTTTGCTCCTTCCCTCACTGCGCTCCTCCAGTATCCTTAGCTGTCAATGACGGTGTGTACTGTCTTTCCATTAACTAAAGGAATATATATACGAAGGGGGGTAGAAAAAAAAACTTCCCCAACCGAAAAAATCCTGGCTACGCCCATGATATGACATGCCATTTGTGGGCCGATTTATATGATATTGCTTGGGCCTTTTTCGATACCCAGTCCGCCCCTGGTGCTAACCCCCTTGCAGAGCCTGCGACGGCGCTGACCCGGTACTTCATGCCCCTGCGAGGAGAGGGGGAACTGATGTTTGCGCGACATGGTTCTGACCATAGCAAATTCCAAGGCATTCATCTCATTTCCATGAAATGATCCACAGACGCTTCGCAACTAAAGGAGGCCATAGTTATTATTTATCTTGAATATGTAAGACTACTCCAATTTCTTTCAAAGACCATCTGCTGAGTATTTTATTAGGTTTTGTTTTTGTATTTGAAGCATGGGCGTAGCCAGGATTTTTTTTCGGGGGGGGGGGGGGGGTTTTGGGGGGTGAATTTTTTTCTTCCCCCCCCCGACACCCCCCCCCCCCCCCCCGGCGAAAAAAAAATTATATGTATTTATGTGTGTGTGTGTGTACATAATCTTTATTACATTCTGACCCTTCATTCTTTCGGAAGACGTTTATTGTGCCCTAGAATAGGTTCTTCCATGAGTTAGTGAAAAAATTGTAGATTCCCCGACACTACTAGCAAAGGGGTCTGGGGGAGCGCTAGGAGCTCCCCCAGCGCGGGGCGAAGCCCCGCCGCCGAGCACTATTTCTGATATTGAAAACCAACAAAATGCATATTCTGAGGTATCTACAGTGCATTTTCCTGCTATTAAAAAGTTTTATTTCAAAAACCTAATGTGCTATTCTTACTGACTTAGACCCTCCCACGCCGTTCGGAGCATTTGACGTCAAGCAGTTTCCATAAAAATCTGTCACTGGTAATGTCTGAAGCCTCTTCCCACCTACCATGAGGACCTCCATGAATGAGTGGCGTCAAGTTGTACTAGGATATCATTGCAACTCTTCTTATGCGTAATTCAATTGTTCGGAGAACATGTCCCGCAAACCTCATGCGACGTTCTCTCACAATCTTACTAAGGGGTCGACTCCCTTTCGGCATTGGATTTCCTTGATTTAGATCCGATCTCTATAACTGACTCCTGAAATCTGTCTTAGCCATCTTTGTTGAGCTATATTTAGTGTTTTTCGATTTTGGTAGATGACTATTCACTGCAGTTTATTAATGGAGCCCTGCCACTGGTAAAAATGTGTAACCTCTCTTGAATACGCTCTTGGAATTAAGTGACTGAAGTTTGCTTTAGATTTTATATCGAAAAGAGAAGTTTTATCGTCAAAATCTTCTGTTGGGGGTTTTCCACCTCAAAATGCTCTGTAGGGGGATCTTAGACTCAAAACCATCTGGAGGGGTTTTAAACTTTAAAAAAAAAAGCCATCTGTAGAAGAAACTCAAAACCCCCGATTGGCTTGGCTACGCTCAAATAATTAAGTATGTAATTTGATTTTTTTATATTGAAGATGTATTTTTAGCACCAAACCCCTCTGAATGGGGGTTTAAACTCAAAACCCCTTTCGGCAACGCTCATAGCATTTTGAGTGCGTTATTTGCTTTTTTTTCTTACACTAAAGATGGCGGGGGGTTTAAACTCAAAACCCCTTTGACTACGCTCATAGATTTTAGAGTAGGCCTAAGTAATTTTCTTTTATTTATATTGAAGAGGTACTTTTTAGCTTCAAACTCCACTGGAGGGGAGTTTAAACTCAAAACCCCATAGACTACACTCATAACATTTTTAGTGTATAATTTGCTTTTTTTTTATTATTAAAGAGGTATTTTTTACCTTCAAACCCCACTGAAGTGGGGTTTAAACTCAAAACTGAGTCAAAACCCATTTAGCTACGCTCATAACATTTTGAGTGCGTAATTAGCTTTTTTTATATTTAAGAGGGGGTTTATCGTAAATTTTAGAGGGGGTTTTAAAATCAAAATCTTCCTTAACTGTGCTCTTGGAATTAGGGGATTTTCGTTTGCATTTTTTTTGTTTTGTTTTATAGAAGAGGGGGAGTTAACTGCAAAAACCCCAGGTAGGGGGTTTAAAACTCAAAACCCCTGGTAGGGGGTTTTAAACTCAAAACCCCTAGTAGGGGTTTTTAAACTCGAACCGCTCTGGTAGGGGTTTTTAAACTCGAACCCCACTGGTAGGGGGTTTTAAACTCAAAACCCCTTTGGTTGTGCTAGGGCAAGTGATGGTTTAGTATTAAAATCTCACCTAAAATAAACAAAATCAAAGCAAAAAATCAGTCACTAAATTCCGACTCCCCCCCCCCATGGGGGGGATTTCATTTCGGGGGGGGGTTTGAACCCCAAGAACCCCCCCCCCTGGCTACGCCCATGATTTGAAGATTATGGTTCATTGTCTTATGTATAATTGCTACTTTACTTTTAAGTCTTCTATCCTGAAGGCTTTCTAAATTTAGTGATTTTACTAAAGGTGTTACTCTAGTCAAATGTGAATATTCGTTTGTTATGAATCTCACTGCTCTATTTTGTGTCTGTTCCAGTTTCTTAATGCTTTCTTGAGTTGAGGGGTCCCAAACAAAGGATGCATACTCTATTGTTGGCCTAACCAAGGTTAAATGACATTTTAGTTTTATGTTCTTATTTGATTTATAGAAATTTCTTTTAATAAACCCTAATGTTTTGTTTGATTTTTTTTATAGACTCATCAATATGTGGATTCCATGACAGTTTTTCATTTATTATAACACTTTGGTATTTTCGTTTTTAGTCTGTGTTACTGGTTTTCCATGACTAAGATAAGTGGAATTAATTTGTTTTAGTTTTTTTGTTACTCTTAATAACTGACAGTTTTCTGGGTGGAAAGATATGCTCAAATTTGATTCCCATTTCTGTAATTCTTCTGTGAGACAGCAACTGTCATGTAATACAAGAACTCTTCTGTGAGACAGCAACTGTCTTGTAATACAAGAACTCTTCTGTGAGACAGCAACTGTCATGTAATACAAGAACTCTTCTGTGAGACAGCAACTGTCTTGTAATACAAGAACCTTCTGTGAGACAAGACCTACGAGGGTCGGGAAACATGCTCCACATCTGGAGCTCATTTTGAACAAATTGTGTACTTGGACTTTGTTCCTCAAATTCTTTTCCAGTTTTTTTTATTCGAGATAGTGTCGATGAGGAATACGACACACCATCCTCCACCCCGTTCCTAGTGTCGATGAGGATTGCGACACACCATCCTCTACCCCGTTCCTAGTGTCGATGAGGAATGCGACACACCATCCTCCACCCCGTTCCTAGTGTCGTTGAGGAATACGACACACCATCCTCCACCCCGTTCCTAGTGTCGATGAGGATTGCGACACACCCTCCTCCACCCCGTTCCTAGTGTCGATGAGGAATACGACACACCATCCTCCACCCCGTTCCTAGTGTCGATGAGGATTGCGACACACCCTCCTCCACCCCGTTCCTAGTGTCGATGAGGATTGCGACACACCCTCCTCCGTCCTTTTCCCTCCTATTTTCTTTCACCATACTTTCTCATACACCAACACGAACGCGCACATACCAAGAACTGACCCCAATGACGAACACTTGTTATACTGTGTGACCTATATAACCAAGTTGGATAACTCGCTACTAGAAACGAAAATGCAAACAACAGATAAGAAGACTGTAAAAAAAAAACCATAAATAGCACAGTGTCACGTGATTTCTGCCTTTTTAGATAAAAAAAAAATAAATGAAGGATTAGGCACTTGGAAGAGGGCGTTATATGTAATCGGTCAAATTATTAAGCCGAACTTTTTGCCTACGTCAGTGTGTGATGTCACTGTTGTTATTTGAAACGCATCTGTGTTGTTAGATATAATTGTAAAGGAACTTGTAGTTTGTATATCATACACGGCCGAGTTGATTTTATTATCTTCTTTACACTCGCATGTTTCAGGTGAGTAGACTCTGCGTAAATTTCCTCTCTCTAAAGTCTTTGTTTTTAAACGTGGTGGCCAGTTTGTGAGATTGGAATAGCCAGGGGCGGACTGGGTGTCAGAATCGGCCCGAGCATTTCTATTTCATCCTGCCCATAAATTGTAAGTTAAATGATGGACAACCATCTAGGTCTACCTGTCCTATAAAAATCATTATGTTAAGTTTGATAATGTATCGATAGCTGTACACATGCGTACAGTGAATATAGATACGTCGCTCAGAGAATACTACAAAAGCTTTAACAATTTAATACGTGCCCTACTGACATCCATGCGGTTCTTATCTCATAAAATATAGACCTAATGCCCATATAGCCAGTCCGCCCATGGGAATTGATATCAGAAATGTAGATTTCCCTTTAATAGGCCACTGACACTATAATATTAAAAACAACGCAAGATACTGAAATCTTATAAAGAGAATTAGAAGAATTGCAGAAATGACAATCAAATTGGAGCGTGTCTTTCCACCAAAATGTCAATATTTCTCTCAATATGAAAAAGCTAAAACAATCACAACTAGCAAACAATAGCAGAGTATTTTATTTTATTTACATTTTTTCTTTGTCTTTTAAACATTCTAATAATTATTATGTTTAATTATTATTATTGTTATGATATAAAACGGTGGCACGGCCATTGCCAAAATTTATTTTAGGTTAAAAAAATCATGTTATCTACCCTAGGAAGTGGTAATGGATATAAGCATTCCACTACCTATAAAATGCTTCCTAATGGCATGCGTCTAAATAGCTTCTATCAACCAGTCCAACAGCTGACCTTGTCTTGTGGTTCAAATATTGAGTCCTAGTCCTGGTCTTCACGTGTGGCTCAGATATTGAGTCCGGCGGAACTGTTGTCACTAAGAGGCCAAATCGAGGAACTGGCGCCTAAACCAGTAAGTTTCGGGCTTTTGGGGCTCGTTAGCCATTGCTACTAACTACTAACCACCTAGATAAAAAAAGCTGTGAATTCGAACTTCTGCTGCCTTTCAGCTATATCCAATAATTGGAAAGGCTTTGAGAATCAACCCTGAGGAAACATCAGGAACCGGCGACCATTAAGCAGTTAGCAGCACCCAGTGCTACACCCTGGCAGAACCTGCGATGTCGCTGACCCCAAACTATATCCGCACTTGCCATTCCTTTGCATACATCCGCTGAGTGAAGAGAAAAAGAACTGATGTGCGGACGACATCGTTCTGACCACAGCTAATGCCAAGGCGTTTCCATGAGATGATCCACTGAAGGAGGCTATAATTATTTTTTGCTAATTTGAATATGTTTGGTTTTCCTGTCCTGATGAAGGACGCAGCTAATTCCACTCAGCTTTAAGACGCAGATATCAACAATAAGTAAAGTGAAACGGGCAGGCTTCTGCCAGTCACTTGTGTTCAGCTTTGATTCACCTGGCCCCCTAAACACAAGAGGTTAGGAATAATAAAAGACTAAGGCTTTAAGTTCACAAGTGACGTAACTGGAATGTCAACGTAATTGAAAACCACGGGTATAAGTTGACTGTAGAAGATATTTAGCTTCAGTTCGATGGTTGGGGCTGCTCTGACAGCAGTGTTATAAACACGTTAGACTGAAACATTACACCCAGTTTCAAAGTCAAGCAACACACATAACAAAAAGGACATGAACACTTGGCTAGAACTACCTGTAGAACTTAATTGTCAGGTGAGAGGATATGCAAATATAGTACATGCCCTGATGTCTCTCTCGTTCCCTTCTCTATTTGGTTTAACGACTATGGTGAGACTTTGTATAGTTCTACTTCTGTGCCCTTGTTTTCTATTAACTGCCAAAATTAGTTTGTGTGTTTGTGATGTTGTGTGTGTGTTTGTGTGTGCGTGTGTGTTTATCGAGGTTAGCTTTTAGACTGAATCACATTGATTTTGTGGTCCACGATATTTTTGTTATTATTTTACTGTTAGGTGTCTGCGTTAGAAGATCGAGCAGTGCCTTTAAAAAAAAAAAACTATTCTATATTAATATAATTACTAGCACGTTTTGATTCACGTTCCTTGTTCATATTTCTTTGTAATGTGTCAGCCAGAGTGCTGAGCAGAAATGAAACCTTTGAACAGAGAGCTGCCTCCGACCCCCAAGAACGACACGGACAAAGGTAAGATGGCGTAAGAAAGTTTTCTGCCTAGTTGTTTCTTGAATATCTACATAAAATACTTCTTAAACATAAGGGTTTCGTTATTGAATACATTACCAAATCTTCTTTGATTCAAATATTGTTTCTTTGATTTAAATCTTGTTTGATTCAAATCTTGTTTGATTTGAATCTTGTTTGATTAGAATCTTGCTTGATCTACATCTTGATTGAATCAACTATCGTTTCTTTGATTTGGGTCGTGTTCGATTTAAATCTTCTTTCTTTGTGTTGAATTTTGTTTGATTTAAATATTGGTTCTCTAATTTGAATTTTGTTTGATTCAAATCTTTTAATACTATTGTGGATTTTGTTTGATTTAAATCTTGTTTCTCTAGTAACAATTTTGTTTGATTTAAATCTTGTTTCTGTGGTATGAATTTTGTTTCATTTAAATTTTGTTTCTTTGACATGAATTTTGTTTGATTTAAATCTTGTTTCTTTGATTTGAACCTTGTTTCATAGGAATCATATTTGATTTGAATGTATTAACTTACTTCAATCACATACCTGTGGAGTCATAGCAAAGTAAAACTGCATTAAGCAATACCGGTAATTGTGGAATCTGGTGAAAGAAGCTTCTCGCGCCTCAATTTAATAAAGAATTACTTGAAGTCAACAATTCTCGTAGATAGATTGAAACATTATATATATATATTATTTTTTTACGGTCCCAAATCCCAAAATATGAGTGGCGTATGTGTAAGGCTTGCATTACGGGTATGCATAATGCCGTGTTTTTTTTTTTTTATCGCGCGTAGAATTGGTGTTTTCCATATTGAATGACACCCTAAAATGATAATTATTGACTATATATTTCACCAAAATATGATAGGTACAGTGCAATTCAACGGTGCCAGCTCTGAAAGTTTCAGTATAAACAGTGTAGTTAAACAAGGATATGTCCTGGCCCAAACCCTCTTTGGAATACTATTTTCACTGCTAATCCACAACGCGTTTAACAAATCCACTGAAGACATCTATCTCAATTCCAGATTTGATGGCAAACTCCTAAATATTGCCAGACTGAGGGCCAAAACTAAAATCAGAGCCACCCTCGTAAGAGATATGCTATTCGCGGATGACGCAGCGGTAGTGGCACACACGCAAGAGGAACTTCAGTCACTAATGTCCCGCTTCTCTCAGGCCTGTAAAGAATATGGCTTGACTATTAGCACGAAGAAAACAAATGTTATGGGACCATCTGCTACAGCACCACCCTCCATCCTCATAGACGACAACAAGCTGGACGCCGTAAACGAATTCTGCTATCTGGGATCCACAATTACAGATGACCTGTCTCTAGAAGAGGAAATGAAAAAACGCATAGGGAAGGCTGCCTCGACATTCGCTAGACTCAGACCAAGAGTTTGGGAAAACCATAAGCTAACTACGGTGACCAAAATGGAAGTCTACAAGGCATGCGTTATGAGCACACTCCTGTATGGCAGTGAATCATGGACCACCTACGCAAAGCAAGAGAGAAAACTGAACTCATTCCATTTGAGATGTCTCCGTAGGATATTGAATGTCACATGGAAAGAAAAAGTGTGCAATACTGAGATCCTTGCGCGATCAGGTATTCCCAGCATCTTTACAGCCCTCAGACAACGCCGTTTGCGCTGGCTTGGACATGTTCGCCGGATGGAGGACAAGCGCATCCCGAAAGTCATCCTCTATGGTCAACTCGCGACTTGCACAAGAAAAGCTGGTCGCCCCCACCTCCGTTACATAGATGTAATAAAACGTGACCTCAAATCAGTGAACATCAATACTGACAATTGGGAATACATAGCTCTAGACCGCAACAGGTGGAGAGAGACAGTGACCAAAAAGCTATGGACAGTGAAAGTACATGGGTCTCAGCCCAGGAAGAAAAACGCACAATCCGAAAAACGGCCAGCTCCTCTACCACCGAAGCAAAAGCCACCTTAACCTGCGCTATCTGTGGACGGGAGTGTCTCTCCAAAATAGGGCTCCACAGCCACATGAGGAAGTGTGCTCTGAGATGAACCATAGTCGTTCTACGACTGAAGGAGGCCAATGATATATTTCAGGAGATTTGTATGAGTTTTCAAAATATTTTAATAATTTCCGGATATTTCCAGGACTTTTTCGTATATTTTGCAATTTCAGGAGATTTCCAGGAGCTCCTGCTAAATCAGGAGGCCTCGGGGAAATCTGTTATAAGTTATAAAATTGTTTAATTTAAGCATTTAAACCTAGAATTAGCGCGGGTCCTATGAAAGTGCCAGGCTCACTGCCGTCGCATAGGTTGCAGTGGCTTAGGCCGGCTCTGCAAAATAGCGGCTTAAGCTACGCCGTGGGTCCACTAGTAGTGTCTAATAGGCCTATTTACTTGTCGCCTCCCCTCCCCCCCCCCCCTCCTTTCGACAGTTTAAGAGATCTCGTTATGAATGAGTCAGTCAGTGGTATTTGACAAATATATGATAGATTACATGCAATGTTTGCAAATTTGGCCAACTCATCATCCCGGGAAGAAGAATTCCACACACACAACATGTCCGAGCTACAGGGGAGGATGTTGCTAAAGCTGCGAAGGTCTCTCGGAATTTTCACACCTACCCTCCTTATATAAGGCTTCTACGGGTCATCCTCCTCACAGTAGGATTATCCACGTCGACGCTAGAAAACTGACCATCCAAAAAGGGAGTGGGTTTAAAATGAGGTGATAAGAAAGAGGTATTGGTAAATTGGGCTTCTTGGTGTAAACAAACTGCATGAGTGAATGTTAATCTTCAGTTAAGGTCGAAAAGTCTGACGAGGGATGGGTGGGATATCACAGGTGTTACACAGCAAGATATAAAAGTTAGGGCATGTGTGTAATTGAGTGAAGGCTGTATGTGTTTGTTCAGCAGACATTTTCTCACAGTCTTGTCTAAGTATTTGTTCCTTGAATCTCATACGACAATCGTTCTCCGCTTCCTGTAGTGGCCAAGTTCCCTAGTGTGGCCAGATTTCAATCTTAGAGATATGCTCTGAGTTTGTTGTTTGTTGGTTACAGTATCCTATTCAGCCATCGATGCTTAGTCTTGTTTTAACTTTTAGGGATATGTTCTTCGTCTTGCAAAACTTAGTGGCAATGAATAAGGAGGTGGAATTAGGTCCCCAAAGCGAAAATTAATGTGTTTACCCAGATAAGCCGTTGTTTTGAATAGCACAAACGTACACATTAAAAGTATTTAACATAGTGATGAGCTAGCCCTTAAAACGATTTAACGCTATTTAACATTTTATCTAGCTCATTTTTTCGCCTTATAATTGCACGTATTTAGAACTAAAACTAAAGTAAACATTAGATAGCCGCCACATCTCTTTCCCTTTCTAAGTCCCATGTCTAGATAACATGGACTCAATCAGTACACTAGCCGCCACATCTCCTTCCTTTCTAAGTCCCATGTCTAGATAACATGGACTCAATCAGTACACCCTGGGAGAGAAATACGTTTCCCCTGACTATGATTTATTAATAGTGACAGCCAGGAGTTGAATTTTAATAGGAAATGAAACGTGCGCACTGACAAGTGATTCATCGAACTAGAGCGAAAAGGAAAACTACATCTCGGACCAAGAACCATATACTTTGAATGACAGCTATACATTAATTAGACAAGCACTACAGTCTACAGGCGAACAGAGCCTATAAAGAGACCTGTGTTATTTATTCTATAGGCGAGCATAGCCTATAAAGAAACTCTATTGTTCATTCTACAGTCGAGCATAGCCTATAAAGAAACTCAATTCTATATTCTACAGTCGAGCATAGCCTAAACAAATTTTGAAAATTGAAAAAAAAAATAACCCCGCCTTATTCCCCTCCCCTTTCCCTTGAGAAATAATCTTGGTTAAGCGAATGTAGGCCTATAGATCTACTGCACTTTATAATATTCCAGTGATAGGCCTTTACAACTCGATTTAGAAGAGTATGTGCAAAACGTTCATTAACATTAATGTATTCAACTCTTGAATCAATAACAGGCACTTATAAATGTAACTTCCCTACCGGCTACGCCTACTTTGTTTATAACATCATTCATTTTTTTTCCTTCTTTGATTGAAAATATCACTGGAACCTTTTTCAGGTGGGCCAAGAAATTTGAGTCCTAAACTAAAGGTTATGTTACCTAGAGGGGAATTCAGCATTACCAACATGATATGTTCTTTTTTATTCGCCACTTTGGGTAGTTCTTCATGCAATGGCTATGGGAAAAAAATTGATCCACTAGGACAACGGCGTTGTTTGCATTTAAATGGGCAAAATATATGGGTCGCAAGTCAGTTTGCTTAGCCATGTGAAAAAAATGCACTCATCCCTACTCTTCGGAATTGAAACATTAAACATTATATATTGATAAATTATAAATGAAGATTCTAAGACGTGAATGTACATTCACCTTCACTTTCTTCACATATCCCTTAGTTTGTTTGACCGTTGGGGCACGGCACAAGATCTATTGACCGTCTTTCATCATTCCTCTCTGTCTTTTGCCTTGGATAGAATTTCTTACAATGTCAGGCCAGTCCATTCTTGCTGTCTTCCTATCGCTTTCTGCCTGGTACTGTTTAATAAAGTAAGGCTTATGGGAGCGAGCATCGAGGTCCTTGTGGGAAACGTGGTCGAGAGGCCAAGTACGCTTGAACTTGGCTTGACTATCTTTGAAGGGGGTTTGAGGTTCGACACTCGACTCTAGCAGAGGCAGCACGGAAAACCTTCTCCCAGATACCGCTTCCCCCACTGGTCCACAAATGAAATTGGACCAGAGCGCTCTGAGCATGCTATAAGCATGAAAGTAGCGCTACAAAAAAAGCCATAATTTATTTATTTTATGGCCGTAGACAGGGCCGGTCTTAGGCCACTGCAACCTATGCTGTCGCAGTGGGCCCCGCACTTTCATAGATGCGAATTCTAGGTGTAAATCATTAAATTAAATCATTTTAACTTATTATTAAAGGGTTCCTGGAATTCTCCTGAAATTATAAAATATAAGAAAAAGTCATGAAAATGTCCTGAAATTATTAAAATCTTCTGAAAACAGATGCAAATCTTAAAACAGACAAAATAATCATTTCGATGTGTCATTCAATATGGAAAACGCCAATCCTACTCGCGATAAAAAAAATGGCATTGTCAGCTTTCATTTAATAGAAATGTAACAAAAAGACGAATTTTAATCAAAACAAGAACTTCAAATACTTAATTTACTTCAATAGTCAAGTCACTGGCATATGAATATAGATCAAAATCTATCTCGACCTCTTAAAAAAAAAGCGATATTTTGCGAGTCGATAGTAGGCCTAAATCTAAAAGGCAGATCTGAATGTTTATCGGCTTTTTGTTGAAAAACTACCATCTATTGTAGATGGCTCGTAAAGTTAATTTAACAGTGATTTTGTACTTAGTAAAGATGAATAAAATGCAAAGACGAATTTATTTTCTAATACAAAATCTTAATTTTCACTTATTATCCTTTTCACAACCCATATTAGGCCCCGCGCAATCAGTTTCGCATAGGGCCCAGCAACCTGTAGGACCGGCCCTGGCCGTAGAGTTTTAGTTTGCGTTTTGTGACAGTAGCTAGCTGATCATCGTGTGATCTGACCTCTGAACTAATCCTGTCTCTGATCTCTTCTTTTGTGATGCGATCTTTGTTTGTGATATGTAGCATCCTTCTGTAGCATCTCATTTCCATTGCTAGGATCCTTCTGTAGCATCTCATTTCCATTGCTAGCATCCTTCTGTAGCATCTCATTTCCATTGCTAGCATCCTTCTGTAGCATCTCATTTCCATTGCTAGGATCCTTCTGTAGCATCTCATTTCCATTGCTAGGATCCTTCTGTAGCATCTCATTTCCATTGCTAGGATCCTTCTGTGGCATCTCATTTCCATTGCTAGGGTCCTCCTCTCTAGCTCTGCAGCGTCCAAGACTCACAAGCATAGAAGGATGTGAGCAAGACCAGGGGCGGATCAGTCTGATTTTGATGTCGAGGGCTTTGCCTTTGTCTTTCTTTGTTGTTTTGAGTTTTGCAAGTGTTGCTATGTACTGTGCATTATCTCTATCGAAATGATCTTTAGTAAAGTACACTAAGAGACGCGTCTTTATTGTTGAGTGAAAAAAAAAGCAATTTTAAACAACATTAAGAAATCATTTGACAAATCCAAACTCAATGTGAGTAGAAATATTTAAACATGCGACTTTAAATTATCGAAAGAAAATTATAGAAAAATATTTTAGACATATTTTATAAGTCTTTTTGTTACACATAATAAACAAAACTATAATTTATTTACGACAAAAAGAATTGAAATAAATAGTCAGGTTACAGTATACGAGCTGACTGCATTGTTTTGTTTCTTTACACAGATACCAGCATCTTAGAGCAAGGATATTCCAAAATCTCAGAAGTAGATAAACATGACGGTAACTTGTATGACGCATTGGTTTATCAAGAGGTAAGTGTAACCAAAATAACAACAGTTATATATATATTCGTTGTTGTGGCTTTATTTGATGCTATATTATCAAATTTTTAGCGGACCACGAAACCGATATTATTTTTCCTCTGAAGTCCGTTCACCAAGTCCCATGTCTGTTGGTCAACCATCCATAAGGTGGTCATTCAATCCCATTCGTCAGATTATACTCAAGCAAAACAATGCTGAATACCCAAGAATATAAACAACGTAATACTATAATATAATTGCAACGTCAAATAGCCAAATAATACAACAGTGTCGGCAACACTTTCACTGCGCTATCAAATATATAAATTAATTGTAAGATGTATGTATGTATGTGTATATGTTTTGAATAGTAATGAAAACCAGTAGACTAATTTCGATAAAACTTGGCATAAATGTTCATTAGATTTTAGTGGTGAACTAAGATACACCAATTATTACAAAGCTTATATTACCTCCCTCTGTCTGTCTATCTGTCTGTCTGGTAAAAAAATGTAACACGTTTATTCTCCAACAACCATTCTCGAATCAAGCTGAAACGTTGCACAATTATTTATTGTACCTAACCAATTATTCAATTAATCATTGGTAGTTAATTATTTAGTTTGATATTGAATAGGGGAAATAAATTCTATATTTTTGAGATATAGTTTTAGATATGGCTTTCTTCGTCGTAGATAATCTCTTTTTTTTTAAGGTATATTTTATAATTGCTTGTTATCTTTCAATCTTTCTAGTTATAAAATTTAAACCACTTTTAAGTTTCTTTGGATTTTGTTTTAAATGTCAATGTTTTCAGACTACATAATGGGACTTTTGTAGGGCACAGTAAGCGGGGTTACTAAATGGATCTGAAAACATTCCTCGCATTGTCAAGAGGCGATTTGCCCCGTAAATTATGGATCTCCTTATTGTTTATGTTCACTAATGACTCTCTGCATCCGCTGTGACGTAATTTTAAAAAATAAGGATCGAGAATAGATAGGAAATAAAAGATAATTGATAGTATAGTGTCTTGTTTGGCAGTTCCACTACAGCAGTGAAAAAAATCTGGATTTGCCTGATCAGTACAATTCAATTTACCACACCTAACATATAACATGTAAACAACCAGGCTTATGTCTCTATGACTTTAAGGAGGCGCAGAGGCTGAGCGGAAAAGCACTTGGCCTCTGAACCGAGGTTCCGGGATCGAATTCTGCTGAAAAATAAAATTTTTAATTTCGAGATGCTTGGGCGCCCCTGAGTCCACCCAGCTTTAATGGGCTGGTCGTTGTGCTGGCCACATGATACCCTCGTCAACCGTGGGCCACAGAAACAGATAAGCTTTACATCATGTCTTATAGATCGTAGTATCTGATAGGGAAACTTGACTATGACTTTAAGCTTATTAAAAAACAAACAGGCCACTAACTAGCTGTTAGAAATAGGAGACTTGATTCGAAGATCAACTGCGACGAATCGGTGTATTTGTCAAATGATAGCTCAATTCTTGTTTGTTTGGTTCACAAGTTCAACTAATCGTCCTTGACGATGATAAGCTTATCGTGAAATCCTCCGACAAGCACAACCAAAGGGGTGCAACCAGTGTAGCGGTCACAGAGTGCACAGTCATTCAATAGTGCGTCGTGCGCACTCTACCGTGACAATGGAGCTGAAAAGATAGAACGTTAATTGTCCTTGGTGTGTTTTCATCCGCTAAATAGATAAACAAGATCTCTCTCTCTCTCTCTCTCTCTTTCCATATATATATATATATATATATATATATATATATATATATATATATATATATATATATATATATATATATATGCAGTGCTTTTTTGTGACGGTAAGCACAAGTACGGCGTACCGGCACCTTTTTCAATGTTGGAAAGAAAAAAGTACTTTTCTTGTATTTTAACGTTTATTATTAATTTGTTAGTAGTTAAAAGTCAGGCAATCCATCACTGAGTTTATATATAGATATGAGACATGGACACTATATAAAAAACAACTAAGACTTCTTGAGCGCTTGTGGTCTATTTAAGTGTTCTTTCAAACTTCTTCGCCTGTCTTCAATAATAGCTTTTCTTTGAGTCTTAAACGTTTGTCCCGCAGCCTTTGTGAGAGCTCTCCAACTGTGTCAGGGGTCATCTGCTGCCAGCTACTTTCCTCTATGTCAGTGAGGGTGAAGTGGCGCCTGAGTTGATCTTTATAGCGCTTACGTGAGGCACTTCTGTTACTCCGTCCTCCTCTAAGAGGACCTCCTTTTGCATGCCGTCGTCTTTCATGCCGGATAAGTGGCCAACCCTGCGCAACTGTCTAATGGTAATTAGAGTCTCTATACTGTCCACATCAGCTTTCAGCAGAATATAGTTATTTGTAATGTAGTCTTGCCAGCTTAAGCCCATCATGAGGCGAACAGTGGCGTGGAATCCATGGCGCGAGGTGGTTTAATTAGGAGCCCACAGCCTATAGCGTAGCAGCAGTGGTGCGAAAGTGTTCCTTGCGCTTGGGTCCATGACTCTTCACCAGTCGGGGCCCACATGAGAGCTTCGGATGACACCGAAGTGAACAAAAAAATGAAACACCTTTAAGTCTTTTAATTCTATGAAGAAGTTGAAGGCCTACAAATATTGACTTTTAAAACACAATTACTTTTGCCCTAACTGAATCAAACGATATGACATTGTTTCTTATAAAAAAGTACACTACTTGCACTGGAATTTCTTTTGGTAAATGTGTCGATACTTTCAGATAACTTAATTTGTTTCGTCACTCACTACCACAAATTCCTTTCATTGATGAAAGAAGGCCCATTAAGAAATTCCTGAGCCCGCGCCCTCGGGTACCTTGCTACGCCACTGGAGGCGAAGGCACATTAGTTGTAAGCGTTCGAGAAGCCTTAAATGACTTCGATAGAGCGCCCAGGTCTCAGGGCCATACAAGTGTCTAGTGAGAACTACTGCTTTAAAAACATTGATTTTTGTGAAGAAACAAAATTCCGCCATACTCACAGGTTGTCTATTTCTGCGGACAGTGACGTATCGTTGGTCACTGTGTGCTGTCATTTGATTTCATCATTTTCGAATATATAGGGTGGTCGCTAGAAAAGCGAAATATTTGTCAAAAAGCTATCTATTTATTTTACAAAGAACCCGATTTTAAAGGCATGTGTAATCTAACACTCATATACGCTCGAAATGTCGTCAGTGCATTTTAGCGCACCGTCTTCACCTAGAAATCCAAGCTCGCTTAGTGTTGTGAAGGGTAATCTATGAGATATCGTTTGAAGGGTAACTTATGAGATATCGTTTGAAGGGTAACTTATGAGATATCGTTTGAAGGGTAACTTATGAGATATCGTTTGAAGGGTAACTTATGAGATATCGTTTGAAGGGTAATTTATGAGATATCGTTTGAAGCTCTTCCCAATCCCGTTTTGAAATCGTCTCTAGAGTTTATGTCTCGTCAACAATTATGAAGAATCTCTTTTAATAACAAGCTCCAAAGACAGTAATTCATGACATTTAGTCTGGACTTTTGGACTTCATTCTTCATGATCTCATCTGATCCTCTAATTTTCCGGTTCCATTCTGTATATCTAGGGCCTACTATAACGAGACACAATCTTACCTTAGTGCCATATGTGCCTTGGAGAACTTTCCCTCAAAAGACTCAAGTTCAATTTGTGCCGCGTTTTTTTTTTCCCTCAAAACTCACGGTTTGCTGGCGTTTTCAGTAGAAAAAACAAAAGTTTTGAACTCGACTTACCACATTCTTTACTGCATCCATAAGAAATATGAATAAAGGCGTTGTTTTAGATTTACGAAGATTAAGGAAAAGTGCAGGATGAATATCAATACTAACCTGTTTAAAACTGATCAGACTTATTACTAACTCTTTTTTAGTGTCTGAATCGCATTACTTACTTATTTACTTAGGCGTAAATTCTTTCACACCGTTTAACACATTGGGCGGCAAGCTGCCTCCATAATGATCTGTCAGTGACAATGTCTAAAGCTTCTTCCGACATGGTGTCTACTACTCTGAGGTGGGAAGGGCATTGGATCTGGTGTCCACTACTTTGAGGTGGGAAGGGCATTGGGTCTAGTGTCCACTACTCTGAGGTGGGAAGGGCATTGGGTCTGGTGTCCACTACTCTGAGGTGGGAAGGGCATTGGGTCTGGTGTCCACTACTTTGAGGTGGGAAGGGCATTGGGTCTGGTGTCCACTACTCTGAGGTGGGAAGGGCATTGGGTCTGGTGTCCACTACTTTGAGGTGGGAAGGGCATTGGGTCTGGTGTCCACTACTCTGAGGTGGGAAGGACATTAGGTCAACATAATATTAGCCAAAATCGGTACTTAAATTTAAATATTAATAATACATTTATTTTACTTTTTCAGAACACTAGAGATACGAATCAGAGACTTCAGAAAATAGAAGAAGCACAAAAGAGTCTATCCCAGGAATTGAAACTCAGTTTCCAGAGCCTAGTACTAGAGATCCAGAAACTCCATAAAACTGTGGAGGATATCAAAACTCTGAATGTCAGTGTACAGAAACAAATTATAACCTCGACCTCCGTGACAGTAAATCAAGTGGCATTATTAAAGAAACAATTCTTGGACACGTCTGATCACCTGAAAGAGAACATTTCCAAGATTAGATCTTCCTCCGCGCTGAAACAAATAGGATTCGAATCTTTTGAGCCAGAAAAATATGAGCCCAAAACGAGGCATACTTTCAGCTGGGACATTCAGCGCGTGGACAATCTGCTGAAGTCCCAGGGCCAAGTCTCGAGCCAGTCGTACCTGATAGGAAACATTAACTACAAAGTGCTGGGAGGGGTCAATTTCATGAAAGACGGAAGTTTGTCCGTGTACCTCGTTGGCGAGTCCATTCATCCACACGACGACGTCCAGATGTCAACGCGAGGGCGGTTCAGTTGCACGGTGTCCGTGACGGATCGTACTGGGACTATGATGGATTGGATAGTTGGCAAAATTTCCGGGAATTTTTTCAAGGCAAAGATGTGGATAGTTGGCAGCGTCCACAAAAATGACCTAAAGAATAAAGGTTATATGATGCAGGGGAAACACATCAAATTAATATTTACAATTGATTTATTGAACTAAACAGAGTTCTAACACTTATGTATAGATATATGTGTGTGTGTGTGTAACGAGAGAAAAAGAGAAAAGAGAGAAAAAGAAAAAGAGATTGAATTAAGGATAAACTGCATTTAGATTTTTCGGCAATTCGTATATTTTTGTAATAAAGCCGTAGTTATCAGAAGTGTTCATTTGTTATATTTCACACATTAGATATATGTTTAGTTCACAGGGGCATGCATAGGACGTAGTCGTCTTCTCTTTTGAAGTAACGTCTGTAACTTATAAGATAAGATATCTTGTACTAAACTCGTCGACAACGAACGTAAAAGCTTAATCTGTTTCTTTTTTTTGTTTTTAAGATTTTGACTTAAATTACTCTATAGTCAGAATCGCTTTACTTCTGACGAGGCATCCGCCAATGACATAAAATTAATAAAAAAAGAATGTAAGCCTTTTATATATGTATATCAGTTTGCTACATATTGGAAATCAAGGGTTTGTGTAGTATAACCAATTCCCTTTATGCTATTGATATCGAAAGCAGAATGAAATGAACGAATTAAAGTCATCGCCTTATTAAGTGAGCACAAGTTGGTTAGAGGCTGTGGAAGTCACCAGTCACCGATCTCTGTGGAGAGAGCTCACCCGAGACCAATCGTCAATGCCAGAACGTCACAACCTGTGGGCAGTTTACACCAATAGCGTGTTGCCACGTCACAGGCCTATGCGACGTGGCATAGAGCTATTGGTCTTCACAGCCCACAGGTTAGGACGACGCAGGCCAGTGGTAAGGCTTTTTGTAACGAATGGTCTCAACTTACCACCCTTTGCATCGAATAGCGCTGAATGACCTAAGTCTAAATGACGAGTCCGTTTGTATAGAAGTTTTGTGACTGTTGTTATTACTGTCCTTTTTGGTTTCTTGTTACGTTTCCTGATCATAAGCTTTCCACTAACTCAAGTCGAGTCTTCATAGAAACCACCTAATGATGGCAGGGTATTGTTATGGGTCCTCTTGGGCAGTAGATCCAGACAGTTAATCCAGCTTGTAAGCTTATTACATAACTTTCGCACAAATCTGGGGTAAATCTAAAAACATTATTTATCAAACGAAGTAAACTTTACCTTTTTTTTTGTACTAAATACATACAGCTATAAGTGTTCTTTCAGTGTAAAGCAGTACAGCGGTAAAATTGAAATTACAAGATTTTGAATTATGAAATAATAATTTAATGATCAACCCCCTTCTAGAAAAATATATAGTGTTTTCTGCAGTTATATCACATAACGATCACCGTTGTTTATACTAGTACATACGAATTTAATTTAAAAATAAATAATTTTTAGGCTCCATGTATTTCTGATGTCCATCCATGCAGAGCTGCCTGGTCGTGAGATATGCGCGCTAGAGACCGCTAGACTATCGTTCGGTTATCTCGGTGGTCCCGGATTCATACCCAGCCCGCTGTAACCCCCCGTCGTTCTGCGGGAGGTTTGAACAAGGAAGTAGATTATCTTCTACTCTGAAGGAACATCCGAGAAATATTTCGAACATTTTACAAACATTTTACAATATAATTTTAAAAAAATAATACTAAAGGCAGAGTCAAAGCATATCATTTGCTTGCATAAGGGTTAAAATTATTTTTCTGTTGTTATTGCTCTTATTGTAGTAAATCATAGTACTTTGTTTTGCTCTTTTTTATATCATTAATTTTATTTATTAATGCCTGAACGAAAGCAGAATGAAGATATCTTAATCTGTTTCTTTTTTGTTTTTAAAACTTGATGATCACTTGATTGTCCATTGTCCTCTGTTGTAGATGAACGAAGTCCTTGATATTCCTTTTGATTTTATTGGTGCGTTTACCAGCAGATAGATCAGCTAGAATTCCTACAGCTTTTTTGTTTTTTAGCATTTGTTATTGTTATTGGTGGGAAGCGTGGTCGAGAGGCTAAGTGCGCTTGAACTTGGCTTGTCTTGGCTACCTAGAAGGGGGCTCGAGGTTCGAGACCGGACTCGGGCAGAGTTGCGTTTACTGAGCGCCTAAAGGCAGCACGGAAAACCAACTCCTAGATACCCCCTCCCCCCCGCCGGTCCAAAAATGAGATTGGACCAAAGCGCTCTGAGCATGCTATAAGCATGAAAGTAGCGCTATATAAAAGATATAATAATAATAATATAATAATAATAATTGTTACTATTTTTATTGTTATATATCGAAAGATTTTTGATTATTTAATAGTTGAGATCGCACAATTTTCTTATACTGGACTGGGCAGTGCATTTAGAAGTTACCTATTTATCTGAACAATCAAATAGTGTAAGACTCAATGGACCCTTGACACTCACAGAAGGCAAGGCGACGAAGCGCTAATCAGCGTTTCTCAAAGCCACCTACAGTGGCGTATGGAAGGCTTGAACACCAACCAGCAGGCGTTGGCTTGGAAGATTAGTTGCGATGGCAAGGATGTGCTGGTGTGTGTGTATATATCAACAGAAGTGTTTAAAATGTTTTCAGGCAAAGTTGGAAACAACTTCACCTTTTTCTGCTTTGCCTAGGCATTGGATAGAATGTCTTCGTACTCAATTAAATTATCAGATTTACATTAAGTAATTTAGAAAGTGACATGTCTTGAACAATATTTATAAATATAATATGGGTTAATGAGTCGACCAAAAATAGAGCATTTAAAAATAGTTTTTAAAAAAGACAATACCTCCCTTTTTAGTCCTCTCATAGGAGCCATTGCACTTACTAACTAATTAAAGTTAATATTTAATGAAAAAAAAATGAATGTCAAATTCTAAAAAAAAAAAAAATTTTTAAACAACCCGTGTCCCACCCACCCTCCTTTTGAGAAAAAATGCTGGTTAAGCAAATGTATAAATCTACTAGACCTTATACGTTTCTAATGATAAACCTTTAGATCTAGACTTAGAAGACGGTGCACAGAATGTTCATGGACATTAATTTATTACACCCCTTAATCGTCATCCCAACTGCAACATATGCACGTGAGACATGGAAGTCATTTGTCAAAATTGAGAAAAGACTAAATGTGGCTCAACAAAAAATGGCTGAGACTGATATTGGGAGTCAGTTACACAGATCGGGTCTCAAACAAGGAAATCCCATGCCGAACTGGGAGTCGACCACTTAGTGAGGTTGTGGCAGAGCGTCACATGAGGTTTGCGGGACATGTTTTACGACAAAATGAACTACGCTTACCAAGAGTAGCGATGACATGGAGGCCTCACGTTGCGGATAAGACGTGAAATAAAAAATTACGTAACTCCTTAAAACAACGAGCATTTTAATGAAAGTCATACAAATTTGTTTCAAATATCTTGTTTCGTATTCTTTTAACAAGCCCACCATCAGAAATTAAAGGATGCAGAAACACTTGGTACCTTGACGGTAGCATAAGGGCAGCGACTGACAAATGCAAAGGACGAATGCGTAATACGTTTGATGAAAGGAAGAAATTAGCAGAGAGGATCTCGCGTTCAAGACATGTACATACTTGAAAATAGATCATTGTCAAGTGTTTTTTATACAGCCTAGTACTTTTTTTTAAGGAAACTTCAGCATTTACGCTATTCAATTTTAGCTTTGTCATCATAGGAATCCTTGGACCTTAGGCCTCTTTTCTTTGACTCTTTTTTTGGGGCTTTATATGCGTGCATTATAAATAGACTATCAACCGAGTCCATCACCTGGACCTGCGCGTGTTCCTTGAAGTTCTGAATCTTGCAAAATGGCTTTTGACGAACTGATGATGGACCGGGGATGGACCTCTTTTTTTTTTTTTTTTTGGTCCTCCTGCCTAGATTTTTTTTTAAATTTATATTACACAATTTAATTGGTTAAAAATACTAAAGCCTCAGTAACATTGCCTTAATATTCTCGTAACACACGCTCAGCCCTTGACTTTGGGATCTCTATTTCTTGGACAATATTATCCACATCATCTTTATTGATCCTGACCTTTTTTTTTATTGAATATCTTTATTCAGTACTGAAGAGATTACATTGCCAACCACACATATGAATAAAAAAAAGGGAGGTTCCCGGTTTACATAACAATTACGGTCAACATTGTTTAGAAGTGGTGTAATGCACAAATTGTGAGACAAATTTCCTTACGGATAATAAAGATTATTATTATTATTATTATTATTAAACTTGACGATCACTAGATTCTCCATTGTCCTCTGTTGTAGACGAACGAAGTCCTTGATATTCCTATTGCTTTGATGTTTTTTTGTAAGGCTGGGCTAATCAACAATGTTCCTGGACATCGCACAGTCATCCTCACGTTGCGGATAAGACGTACGCTCGGCGCCATTGTATACAGGTCCAAAGGGACATTATTAGTCTGACCGTTTCTCCACATCACCATCGGAGAAACACTTAGTAGGCCGAACTGCACCGGCTTCCGAAGTTAACCTTTCATCCAACCAAACATTAAAGCCAGACAGCATTGCAGTGCGCTCATGAGGAATTTAGTAGACTAGATCTTTGTAGATTATGAATACAAGCTTGTCTGGTCTAGCAATAATTTCTCCCCCAATGAATCCCCGGGACAACTACTGACACCGAGAGGTCCTGGAGTTCTGTTAGAATCACCACAGACTGAAAAGATAAAATATAATATCTGTGAGTAATCATTTTTTCTATTAATAGTCTAAGAACAAACAAAGCTCCACTTGCAACTTTAACCTTGCTAATAAATCTCACACAAAACACAATTTAAAAATATAACTTAGAATCATGCGTCATATGTAATTAAATTCCTTACTTAACGAAATAATAATAATAATGTTACGTCTCACTATCCAGGCTCTCTGCAAACTGCACCATACACCACCAACTTAAAGAACTTGACAACTCAGGGCTCCAAAGTAACGTAACACTTTAATAGTTGAATAAGTAACAGCCAATACTGTACAATTGGCAACACGTACACTGTACAAATATCTCTCTTGTTAATAGCCGTTCCGCCGTGTCGACTCTTGCACTGGCCTCTCCGTCTCGTTCCGGGCTTGCACTGGGTTCAACAGTTCAGGACTGACTTCACACACTGGGGCTCGTTGTGTCGGACTCGATCACAGACCAAGATCAAGACGCCGTTCGTCTCAACTGTACTTGACAGTACTCCGCACTGAACCGTCGTAATGCTCCGTACAGGACCACACCGTTGAACTGTGCTGTAGTCGACCGTGTTCTGAACTCCTGTCGTAAACCCGCTTTCTGAACCGACTTGACTGCGACACCGTCGCTCTTATATAGGGTCCCTACTGGCCTTCTCGAACCGGACAGAACGCCCCTCGACGTTTCTAGGTGGTCAGATGACTACAACTCTCGTGACGCTCCTGAGCTCTGTTCACGACGTAGAACCTTGAACCTTCCCGGACCGCCGTCGATCCTTCCCGAACCGCCGTGTTGACACTTGTCTCGGCTGACCGTCGTAACTCGTCACGGTTGACCGCTCCTCTAGCGCTGGCCTAGGGCGATTTGCGTCGGCTGACTACACACACACCACTACCCCTCTCTGTGCCACCACCAAGTTTATAACAATAATAACAATGATACTAATAATCATAATTTAAAAGCAGAGATTCAGTAAATAAGTGCTGAAACCATCAGATGTGATGAATTAATCAGAGTCAAACATGTGATATAAGAATGGCATATCAAAAACTTATTAATAACTAACCGGGAATGTAAGTAAATACACAAATATACTTACAGATTAATACACGCATATTAATGCGTAACCATACAAACATACTCTTCATACATATGTAAAACAAATAAACACATTTCTTTTCATCTATCTTAAAACAAATAACACAATATTAAATATCACGAACCTCATTTCTGGAATATTGCTAGAGTATTGTACAACCATTTAAAATCAAACTAAATAATTCTCTACCCAAAAATCAATAATGTGAATTTTTTTAAACAAAACCCCTCGAAAAATGAGGGCCTAAATATCTAGTCTATAATTTTTCTTGTCAAATAAGGCTGCGTTATCTTTCTGTATAACATGCATTTGTTTTTAAAGATGCAAGTTAAATAATATCATGTTGTCAGTAATCAATGCAATAATAACCTATATTTAAACAATAAAAGATTACATATTGTTGTAACTCCAGTGGCGGAGTGATACACTACACTTCTAACAAATACAGTGACACAAGTGACTCAGGAAAATCACACAGGTCAACGGCTGTCAATGAACAACGGATAGCACCGCTAGTACACGGAAATATGACCCCTGTTTTGGTCATGTGATCGAAAACCTTCACGGACGAGAAACATTGTAAGGACAGTCCCGGGCATGCTACCCTGCCTCATAGTGGAGCCTGGGTGGAAACGATCGTAGGAGGAAACGATTAGGCTAAAGGGTAGCAAAACAAGACTCCCGTGGGGGTGCCTAAGGGGATACGAAAGCATCTCATTGCACTGTGCGGAGTTGTAAAAATCCTCCCACAACCTTGTCACAATCCAGGCGCCGTTCCTCAAGGGGCCGTTACATAAATGGCGTGTCCTGCACGGTTAGCCTGGTATAGAAAAGGAAAATGGCAGGTGTCCCTATGTATGCGGTCTATGGCCGTTGGTCTGACACCCCGCCAGACAGAACAGTGTACACTGTTCCCATTCAGGCCGGTCAAAGGGAGCTCTTGTTCACTTTAGCTGGCCTGGAGTTCCAAGAGCCGAAGGCTCAACTCTACCTGACAGTTTCAAGAAAGGACAGTTGAGTCCAGGGCAGTAAGGACAGTGGCTAGAATGTGAGTTCTCGAACGTGTAGCTGTACGAGTCCAGGAGTAGAACGAGAGACCTGTGTGTTTAGTTGGCAGTTCTGTTGTATAACAAAGCATTTGACGTTAGTGTATCCAGTTGTATTGTATTGACTGTCAATATATTTGTGATTAAACCACCACATTGTTATTTGAAACTCTTGTCAAGTTCTTGTGTTAAATATATTGTGTTGAATAGTGTCTACAAAAGGCCTGGTGGAGCAGATCGTAACACTATTTTGAATTAATTGTTATTCAGGTATGGATACATTATCCTGAAATTTAGCTTAGAAACATTGCACCCACATTTATAGTGGAAGGCCGCCTGGTAATGTATACACAGAGGACAGTACACACACAATAGTCTCGGGCTCAAGCTCCGCCCTTCTGGCCGAGTCCTGGGGAAGTCAAAGGCTAAAATAGAATAATCTTCATTTTAATGAAACACCCGAAGCATGAAAAATAAACATAGCCATCTAAGGCTGTTGTATAAAATAAAAGAAACATAGTTGGCAGTCGCAACCAGGAAGAGGCTCCAAACCAGAATCCTCAAGCTTGACTCCTGAAAGTTCTACCACAACACCCATCCCCCACCTTCACGAAGTTGTTGAGCAGAGCAGAATTTGCCGCTCCCCGGTCCATCATCTGTTCGTCAAAAGCCATCTTGCAAGATTCAGAACTTCAAGGAACACGCGCAGGTCCAGGTGATGGACTCGTTTGATAGTCTATTTATAATGCACGCATTTGTGCAGCATTCTATCGACAATAGGACAGCCTCGCTAACACCAAAAGCTATAAAACCATTGCATTGAAACTTATTGTGTGATTTTAGTACATTTATGAGCAGAAAACAAAAGTGTTTGTAAGAAGTGTTCAGCTCATTGAGCCTGGTATATTGAACAAAATATGCACAAGTAACAACTATACGATGGTAATGTTTTTCATTATTATTTTTTTTATATGATAGTGATGTTTTACAAATTAGAAATTGCAAGAAACAAAATAAACAAAAATAATTTTAAAAAACAAAGCTTATATTCTGTATCTTTTTATCTTTGAATTATTGTATATAGTTTTTGGAGTGCTCGCTTGTATGGTGTGTGCTTCAGCTTGCATTTAAAAGAGTCCAGCAGGCAGTTTGGGCTAGGACGAAACAGTCTTCATTTATGAAATCATTGTGAAGTCATTCATTTGTGTACTCATTTATTTGCGAACTAATATATTCGTGAACTAATTCATTATTGAAGTAATCTCGAAACCTATACAACAAAACAAACATTGAAGCAATTTGATTTTATTGTTTTAAATTTTAAACAAATCAGAGTAACTAAGAGTATAAAATTATTTTATTGTTCAAAAATCAGTGTTTCCCAAACTGTGTTCCGCGGAACCCTAGTCCTCTAGGCCTGAATAGGTGTACCACAAAGCTACTGGAATAACTAGCTACTAGGCCACCACGTGAACTAGTCTCTCTGAAAATAATAAGCAAAGTGTTCCGCTAAATACACCGAAAGGGCGAAGTGTTCCTTTAATGAGAAAGTTTGAGAAACACTGGTCCAAACCAATGCAATTTCAGTTTGATTGCACCTTAGGATTACTACTGTAACTATAACAATAAACACTCAAACACAAACAACGTACACACAATGTGTTATTCAGTCAACAAGACCAGTTCTTCTTCTTCTTCTAGCCAGCTTTTTGCTGCTGAGCTGACAGCTCTTTTGCAGACTGTGCCAAGGAAAAATAATGTGCTGTTTTCTTCAATTGTTCGGCACTGCCTTACATGGTGTTGGTTATGTTGGGCTGTAGTGGAAGTAGGGTCTGCCTAAGGTGGATTAGGAAGGGGCATTCAAAGAGGATATGGTTTACGGTTTCAGAAGGGTGGGAACAGTGTCTTTAAAGGGGGAGTTGTGTGGGATTTGTCTTCTTCAGATTGTAATTTAACAGAGGTGTGTGTCCTGTCCTTAGTTGGAAGTTTGTAGATTTCTCTTGGTGGGCGAGGAAGTTAATACTGTCCAGTTTGTTAGGCATGTTCATTTCTTTGTACATGGCTCTGCCTGTGCTTTCTGATGCCCATTGGTTGAGCCACTCCTCTTTGTGGTTGTTGATTAACACTGACCTTAGGGTGAGGTAGTTAACAGGTCTATCTGGTTGTTCCATAGATGATCCTGCCTTTGAAAGCTAATCTGCCCTTTCATTTCCCATGACGCCAATGTGTCCAGGGATCCACTGTAATGTGATGTTGATGTTTAATTTTGTCATCATCTGGTGTATTATCACTATTAGTGTTGTCAACTCCCTTGGGCTTTTTGAGTTGCGGCTGTTAAGTACTTGAAGAGTGGTTTGGGAGTCAGTCACAACATCAATATCTGATGGTGGTTGTATCCCTTCATATAATTTGTTTTCGACTGTCTGCAAAGCTATGGTAATTGCCTCAATTTCGGCTTGGAAGTATGAGCAGTAGTCGCCACAGGGTGCACTTATTTCAAAGTGTTTATTTTTGGGAAAGACCAGGAAGGCACCAAGACCAGCATTAATGGTGGCTTTGAAGGCTGATCCATCGGTGTATATATGGATGGCTGTTTTTGGATAGCTTTCAATTGTTTCAAGCCTGCCTACTTGAGCTCCCGTGGATTTGATTCTTTTGTTAGAGTGTTGTTTATTAAGTGTGTTTTAATGGTTGGTTGTTTGTAGTTAAATAAGACCAGTTCAAACGAGTCATTTGTATAGCTATGACGGATAGTTTAGAAAACACATTCACACAGCAATCAAAATTTAATAAAGTCTACAGGTTTATAATTACATGGTCATGTGGGACAAAATGAATTACGCATACCAAGAGTTGCGATGACAAGGAAGCCAATACGAGGAAAGCGCAAATAGGGTCGTCCTCATATAACTCGGCGCCACACTTTCATGGAGGACCTCAGAGCAGACGACACCAGATGAAAAGAGGCTTAGACATTGCCAGAGACAGATCTTTATGGAGACAGCTTACCGCCCAATGCATCGAACTGTGCTTGCTGTTGTATTTAAGCTCGGTTTTTTTTTTAATATTACTCTATTAACAAGCAACCCATTTAGGTTTGACTGGGTAGATAGTCCTTGAAATATTAGTGGGCACAACATGGTGTAACATAATTCGATTTGACAGCAATTGAGATATTTTCATAACATAAACGAACACTTAGATATATTAGAACTAATTATAACTATGAAGAGAGGATATGTTGATACGACAGTTAGACTTCACTACATATCTCCCTCCTTCGTGGTCGAAGATGAGCACATTTCTCGTTTCCAATGAACACTCGCTTAAAAAAAAACAGTGACATACCTGACAATGGTAAGTTTGGGTCAATTGCAGATAGGCCTGCTTCTTCTCTTAGCTTGTTTGTTGGCTCTGTGTACTTGCATGCTGGCCACTCTCCTTGCTTCATATCTTGAGACTCCGATACTCACGGCTTCAAGCAATGAGAAGCATTCGAGAGCTACTGTTTTACAGCCTCAAATGTCAATATCACACTCTTTGAGAGAGCTCTTAAGTATTTCTTTGTAGTACTTGTGTTGACCCCCTGCACACAGCTCTCCATAAAGTTGTCGTTTGTAAAGGCTACGTGTCTGCCCATCAAAATTTTGATCTTTTTGCTGTGACATTGATACTGTCCATATTTGACATATGTAGGATTTCAGTATCTGATATGTGGTCAAACCAATTCAGCTTATGAATATTTCTTAGCGCAGATGGTACGAGTTAATGTTATTGATGTGTCGGGAATATATGGTACAGGACTCTGATGCATACAACACTTAAGACTTTTAATTTTGTGACTATGCTGAGTCCTCTCCGTTGCTACACTTGTCCTTGTCCTTGATAGCAGCAGTGGCACGTGCAACATGGAAGTCTACCTCGCCATCTAGGACACTAGGACAATCTAGGCTGTCATTTGCTGATATGGTACTTTCCAAAGAGAAAAACTTTTTAAAAATTTACTAGTTTCTGACTAGTTTCTAGAATGTCTGGTACTGTGACAGATTTATTTGGAGGAGGTACCACAGCACTTCTGTCTTTTTACATTGATGCTGAGTCCAAATTTTTTGCAAGCGTTAGCCAAGAGGGACAAACTCTTTTGAAAGTCCTCTTCGTTTGAGTCATTTAGACTGCACTATCTCTAACCCAACGAAACTGTATTTAAATGTAACAGTTAGATCTAGGTAGTTTTTTCTTATACTTTTAATGTGTCTTTTTAACACTTAAATGTAATAGTCACTTCTCTTTCTTTTACTTTAATATCATTGTAAATGCTCTTTTTTTTTTGGAGGGGGGGGAGGGGGTTGGCCTTGTGTGTCATCAAGCTCTATCCATTCAGGTCAAATTCTAAAACTTCTTTTCACACGCCTTGAAACCCCGCCTCTTAAAAAAAAAAACACACATTCATGCATACACATAAAGCATGCCATTGTATGCCTTTAGATCAGACACACTTACGTCTGGTTTTGTGTTAAAAGAAAGAATATGTTATCCTCAACTTTACCTGCAAGAGAGGTTTTGCCTGGCGTTTTTGGTTTCATTAATGTCGTATGGAATCTAGATTTATATAAATTTAGGCTTGTGATTGCCCTTGTTTTTATGATCAGTGTGTTAGCCCGCGCTGGATCTATGTATTATACTAGAGACATTTTTATCTGAGGACCACTTATGACACAATTGTTAAGATCTACGACCTAGAAGTTCCACTACCAGGCTCTGTTAGACTTTAGATATTTATGAGATGGCTGTAAGAAATGGCAAGTAATTTATTGTTTCAATTATGTCTACTTAACTGCAACATGTAATTAAATGTTTCAACTAAATATTATTAATAAAATTTAACAAAATTAAGTTAAGCTAAGATAATTTTGTTGTCCAAACCAATAGAAATTCAGGTCGACTACAATTGTCCACCTCTGGGATAATCATATCCTAAGCAAAAGCAGTAGAGATGCAAATATGAATAACATTCGCCCAACACGTTCTATAATTGGTTATAATCTATTTGAAAATTTCTTAATCTATACTAGACTCAGGATTAGATTTACTATATTGTAGAACTGTGGAACGTGAAGCTACCTAGGGCATCACCTTTAAAGGTGGAGACTGCTCATATTAAATTTATAAACACAAACATTCGATTAAAGTTAAATTAAATTTAATTTATTTCTTCCTAAATATGAATACTTCTAGATTTATATTGTTACTATACATAGATCACTGTCTACTCTTTACATAGACATTGACTTGGACGTCTTCCAGACAGAACGGTTTGTTCAAGCAGGCTTACAGGCCTAGAGTTCGAAGAGCCTTCGGCTCAACTCTTTTGACAATCTCACGGTTTGACCTTTGCGACCTTTTTTTTCCTTGACATTTTTCAAGGAACAACCAGACAAACCAGTTAACTACCTCATCCATAAAGGGAAACTCCGATGGTTTTGACAATGTTTGATATAATATGTGTTTTAATCTACAGATAATGAAAATATTATTATTTTGTTTTTATTTGCAATAATAACTTAGTAATTGATATTTTTCTGACGTAATTTTCCTGCACATCCAAAACGGTCAAACTTTCACCGGGTTTCTATGTGACGTCACACATGCCTATTAATTTAATCTATAGACTTATTGTATAACGGAAAACCATTACAGTAACGTTTACATTCTCTTAAAAGAAATATATCTTCGTCTATGCAGTTAGATCTAGATCTTGTAAGCAAAGAAAAAAATGCGTATTAAAAGTAGATTTACATGCTTGACTAATCACGGCAGTGTGTATCTTCTCGCCAGACCACTCAACACACAACAAACACTATCGCTTGGTTGTCTTGTCATGACCGACTACACGTAGTCTAGACTAGCCTTACACTGACCAGTTTGTTCGAATCAGTTAGACCTGCGATCTTATTACTTCTTGGGACAGGGAGGGGCTTAGATGAAAATGTTACTTTTTTCTCGAGTTGGTTGTCCTAATGCTTTTAAACCTATCTATCTATATATAACTGTACCATAGTTCTGGACTAGGCCGTCACTAAGCCTAACAGCCTAACAGCTACTGTAAGAATGAAGCGATACGATTGGTCAAATCTAGTTTCCCTTTCAGTATTGTTGAGGGAAGTGACGTATGCCTAACCTAAAAACAAAATATCAAAGAACCCCGTTTTTTTTTTTTTTTTTGGAGATGTCAAGAATTTACTGTCTAATTTATTAAATATAAATGTTTCTAAGCATTTAAATAAAAAATGGTAAAATGTTTACCATTACAACTTTTTATTTTATTTTTCGAGGCTGAGTTTAACATATTTAGGGGCTTCTCTCTAACCATTCCATCTTCAGTTTCAACACTGATAAACGTCATGAGAAGATAAAGGTTATTATGATTGTAGCATATATATATATATATATAAGTTGAATGACAGCATGTCTAAACTTAGAAATGCGTTTTTTTTTGTTATCTTATCAGATTAGACCTCCAAAACAAAATGCATGTCAGAAATGTGGACGTAAAAATCTGAACAATCTAGTGTTGTCTAGTACAACTGAAACGCTTCTACTTTCTTATCTTATAAAATGCACTCGTTACTTCAAAAAGAAGTCATAGATGTTAACCAATGACTTAAATTCTGCCAAGTCACTGGTTTTCCAGGCTTACGCAGGCAACTCATTCCATGCTCTAATAGCACAAGGGAAGAAGGAGCATTTGTAAAAATTCATCCTAGCATATGGGATGAGGAATGTGCCTTTATCTGTGTCTCTTTCAAAGAATTGTATTAGATTTTGTTTTGTATTTGAAGATTTTGGTTCAGTGTTTTATGTATAATTGCTACTTTACTTTTAAGTCTTCCATCCTGAGAGCTTTCTAAATTTAGTGATTTTACTAAAGGTGTTACTCTAGTCAAATGTGAATATTCGTTTGTTATGAATCTCGCTGCTCTATTTTGTGTCTCTTCCAGTTTCTTAATGTTTTCTTGATTTGAAGGGTCCAAACAGAGGATATATATTCTATTATTGGCCTTTTACCTTTATCTATCCCTTAGTCTGTTGGATCGTTGGGGCACCATGCAAGATTCGTCGACCGTATTTCTCCATTCCTTTCTGTCTTTTACCTTAGAACCACTTTCAATGGCAGGTCCGTCCATTTTTTATGTTGTTCTCCCATCGATTTCTCTGTCTGCCTCTTCTTCTTTTTCCTGGTATTGTTCCCAAAGATCTTGTAATATGGCCATAGATTTGTAGCTTGCGTTTTTTTTTAAGATAGCTAGCAGGTCATCATGGGGTCCAATCGCTTCAGTAATCTCTAATATCTTGGTTTGTGATGCGGTCTTTGAATGTGATACCTAGGATCCTTCTGTAGCATCTCAATTCCATTGCTAGGATCCTCTTCTCTAGCTCTGCATTATTGGCCTAACCAAATTAAATGACATTTTCATTTTATGCTTTTGTTGGATCTATATTATATTATTTATATTATATTAGAGCAAAGTATTTGTAGTCATCAGTCAGACGCTACATGTGCATTCAGACTCTGCTTTATGGCATTCACCCCAACACAGAAAGCTGTTGTTTTTTTCCATCTCTAATGTTTGTATCTTTGCAATGGAACCTATGAACAGATGAGATTTACATTATCCGTCTCATGGACTGCAAAGTCTAAAAGAAGAACTGCACTTTTTGATAGGTCCTACCCTCATAAGGTATTTAGATCTCTGGCTTAACTAACCCTAACACCGATATTCAAAACATGGTCATACCACCATCCTCATTCGATACCTACACACCGTATCAGTGCTTATCAACAAGGAAGTAGATTATTTAGACCTATTCTGTGTTAAGGGTCGTTGTAAAAGAATGTGTCTCTAGTCTGTCTATTGTTATACATGGGCTCCTGTGCTGACACATTTTTCCAGGTCACTGCAAACCACATGCCGACAGACTTAGAATAATAACAATGTGTCGTTTCTGTTGTTTTCCATGAGTTGATTTGTCTGAAGACTTATAATCAAACGCTTCAGGTAGGCGACGGATTTGTTTTACCTGAGTTTTCATACATGGCTATAGCTTCCATATAGTTTAAATGGATGTTTATAAAAATACAGATTTTGTTTTTTGACGAAGTATGAAATACTGATTTCATCAATTTTATTTTTGTTTATTATTTTCATTTTTTTTTGTTATAAATGTATTGTCTTGCAGTGTTTTTTTAATCGAGTTACATGACTTTCAGAAATAAAAAGAAACCTTGTAGCCTACTAACAATGTAAATCGATTTAAAATTATTTTTTATAGTTTCCTTTTTATCTATCAACACAGTTGTTGAATTACGAAAAATCATGGAGGTCAGCTCTGAAGACACAAATAAGGTAACATCTTTGTGATTCTTTACAGTAACTTAATGGTTGGTCGTTGTGCTGGCCATATAATACACTTGTTACTTGTGGACCCACTTAACTTTATCGATCTACATACTTCTATAGTCTTATAAATATAGTGATTATTTACATATTAAGACTCTTTTTTCCAATAAGTTTAATGGGGATGGGGATGAATCAATTAGGCATTCACTTTACACATTGATCTATATTTGTTTAATTATAAATTATTTAATGTCCTAAAAAATGTTGAAAGAAAGACTTGTTTAATTCAAGTTATGCAAAGTTTAAAAATTTCAATAGTTTTATCATTCTTTCATTATTTAAAAGATATGGTAGATTTGAAAATAAAAGCATTCACAATGCAATGCTAATAAATAGCATAATATATTTCTAAAACAAACTTCAGAAACCAACATTATATAGACAGAACAGCGCCACTCAGCCAGCCGGAACTAGCAAGATTACTTCTGCATCACAGCCGCCAAGTAAAGCGTCAGTCAGTAGATCTAACTCACAGGAGTCGACTGCACCTCTGTCTTCTGCGAACAGTACGATTATGTCTGCCGCACAAAGTCCCCTAACCAAACACATCAGCACAGCTTCACAGCCGCCAGAAAGGTCAGAGTCGGCTACGCCACAGAAAAACGTTGCAGTCAAGTCTGGAGACTCTTTAGGACTCGATAAAGAACCAAACGCAGAGATGCCCGATTCAAAGCCTAAAACAGTTTCTGAGATGATCTCAGCTTTGAGACAGAATTCTGTGGAGCCGACAAGGCCTCAGAGTGATTCTATCAAAGCTCAAAAATCTCCTCAGTCAACTGCGTCAACAAACCCCACGCTTCTAGGCAGGTCTTCAATGATAGATGCTGGTAGTAAACACGTTGACGTCATTCTAATTGAAAAACAGAGTAAGGCACCCGAAGGCGCATCGGAAGTTCCGAAAGCCTCAAAAGTCTCCGAGTTGATTACCTCAATGGGTTTGTCAAAGCCAGCAGAATCAGCATCTTCTGAGATGTCAACAGAGTCAATAACTTCCAAGAGAGCGTCATCTTCTTGGACTCTGCCTACAACACCATCGAAAATAATGTCAGCGTCTCAGCCCCCTACTAATCAGCCAAGCGCTAGCCTAAGAGCTCCAATAACTGAACAAAGGAAAGATTTTCAGAAGCAGTTTCATGAAAAAGAGAGGCAAGCTCCAACGACAGCTCTGGAAGTTATACCCAACGACTCTGCTCAGCTGCCTCCTCCAATACCCTCAAGGAAAGTTTCACCACCAACCTCGCAGCTACTACCGTACCAAGTCAGCTCAAGTGCTTTTCCACCAAGCAGAAGAATGCCTCCTGTGCCTCCTCAGTCAACACCCCATTCACCAATAGCTGGCCGGCCACTTCCGCCAACTCCGCCAGTGGCGGAAGGTTTCCCAACTCCATTTCTTTTACGAAGCACGCCTCTTCCTGCGCCCCCAGGTATGAACGCTTCTACAGCAGAATCCACATTCCCAAAGACATCTACGCTCCCTCTGAAGAATCCAATAGCGCAACACAAAACTGCTAGTCTACCACCGGGAATAAGGCTCCACGTCAATGCAGGTAAACTAAAATACTTTTTTCATATATATTTAGGTTGGGGGGTGATAAGAAGATAAGCAAATTTAGTCGAAAATGTTTGAACTGATAAGAAATTACTATTTTTTTACAAAGCTCTTACTAATTGACTCATTCTGTCAGTCTGGTAAAACGTTTGTACACGTTATTTCTCCCACACCCAATCTTGGATCAAGTTGAAATTTTGCACTATTATTTCTTTTACCTGACAACACAAGAATCAATCAAAAATGTATTTAACTAATTAGTTAATTAGCTATTAATTATTTTGTTCGGTATCTTTAACAAGGGAAAGAAATAGTACTTGACTTAAGAAGTGGTTTAAGCTGAGCTGGTCTCCATTATAGGTCGTCTTCTGAGGCTTAGTGAACACAATCATGAAATAGAAACAATAGATCACTAAACAATCTTCTATGTTCACACGATCTTCGTTAGCAGAGAAGTTACCGTGTTGTCTTGTGAAGCCTGAGAAAGATTTAGCCCACGAGTTCTATCCCTCAGTCAGTTGGACCGTTGGGGCACCACAGAAGATCTGATGACCGACCTTCTCCACTCCTCTCTTTCTTTAGCGTAGGATAGAGCCTCCCTCGATGGCAGACCTGCCCATGCCTTTATGTTGTTTTCTTGTCTCTTTCTCAGTCTGCCTCTTCTTCTTTTTCCTGTTACTGTTCTATTTCTAATGTTGGGGATGAACAAATCTAAATTAAAATCTCTGCTGGCTTGTAGCTATGCCAAAACAGTATTAAACGTTTCGAGCTTAATTCCTATGAAGAAAAAAATCAAGAGCCGGTGTGTTACGTGCGCATCTTAGTGTGAATGTGAAATGGTGCGATTGCGTGTTGAAAGAAAAGAAGAACCGAAATGGAGGACTATAAACAAGAAAATGTTTTCAGTGTTAATAAAGATTAAAGTATTTATAAACTGTGATTTTGTCGTGTACATGTCTAAAGAGTCTCATCCAATATGAAAACGTAACAAGTGGCGCCCAACGCAAAGGTAACCCACGTATCCCTCTATTCACAGGGGATCTCCTGTCAGCAGACAGTAGAGATAGTAAAATCTAGATCTAGAGACAGGAGAACATTCGATTCGATATTATTAGAAATAGACTATGGCGGACAGGGCTGAGGTAGCAGCGTTGAAGGAAGAGGGAAGGTTGTTGGAGCTGGAAGGGGCAGAACTAAGAAAATACGTACAAGAAAGGTTGATGGAGAGGGAGAGATTAGCGATGGAAAGAGACAAAGAAAAGGAGAGATTAGCGATGGAAAGAGACAAAGAAAAGGAGAGATTAGCGATGGAAAGAGACAAAGAAAAGGAGAGATTAGCGATGGAAAGAGACAAAGAAAAGGAGAGATTAGATAAGGAGGACAAAAGAGAAAGGGAAAAAGAAAAGGAGAGATTAGCGATGGAAAGAGACAAAGAAAAGGAGAGATTAGCGATGGAAAGAGACAAAGAAAAGGAGAGATTAGATAAGGAGGACAAAAGAGAAAGAGAAAAGGATAAGGAGATAGTAGCAATTGAAAGGGAAAAGAAAAATGAATTGGTCGCCATTGAAAGAGAAAGATTAGCATTTGAAAAAGAGACAGCAGAGAAAAAGTTAAAAACAGACCAAGGAAAAGAGAATGATAAAAGAAAGAGTGAATCTACAGGGAATAAACTGGCAAAATATAAAGGTTTGATATTCAACGAAGACAAAATGGACATAGACATTTTTTTGAAGAAGTTCGAAATAGAAATGAGAGAACTGGAGTACCCTGAAGACAAATGGACATTCTTATTGTCAAGATCATTTACAGCGGAGGTGCCTTCAAAAATATGTATGAACCAGAGTAACTACAGCATTGTGAAAGAACAACTACTTCGAACTTTCGGGAAAACAGAAGCTTTCTATCGCCAACAGTTTGTTAATTGTGAGATAGAACCAGAGGATGACCCGCAGACCTTCTTGGACAAAATGAGCAGCCATTTCGATAACTGGATAGAAACCGCTGAGGTAGAAAAAACCTTTGACAGTCTTAAGACATTTCTCATGCTGGACAAAGTGATGTACGAGTGTCAGGAGGAATTAAAAATATTTCTGTTGGAGAGGAAACCGAAATCCATAGAAGACATAGTAAGACTGATAAGGGCTTATAAAGTGGCACATCCCGAGAAGAAATTATCTAGAGGCAGTGATATAGAAGAAATAGTTGCCTTTAACAGAACATGTGAGACACAGAATAACTCTCACAGAACAAGGGAGACACAGGAGAGACAGTATAGAAGTGGTACATATGAAAGACAAAATGATAGCCGCAACGGAAGATATCAAGGAAACAGACAGGAAAGAAAGGACTGGGAGAAAGGTAGAATAGGGCAAGGCTTATCATTGTCATCTGATACTGGAACATTGGAGATTTTTCATACATTCGTAGGGAACAAGGCAGCCAAGACCATCAGGGATACTGGGAGCACTATTATTGGAGTGAATAAGAATTTAGTGGAAGACCATGAATATACAGGCGAATCTAGGAAGTGTGTTATGTTTAATGGGAATATTTTACAATTACCGATTGCTAAAGTTAGTATAGACACACCGTATGTTAAGGGGACAGTGGAAGCTTGTGTTGTAGATCAGGGTGAGATAGATTTAATTATTGGGAATATCCATGGGGTGAAAATATGTTCAGTAAGGGAGATTGAGAATTGGAAGAAATATTATGGGATAAAGTCTACGCGAGGTAGAAATGGGGATGTGGAAGAAGACATAAGATCTCATACATCAGATGACATGGGTAGCAGAGAGCACGAGAAGAAAGAATTAACAGATAATGTAGAAAGCAATGCAATAGGAATGGGTCCAAATCAAAGTAAAGTAAGGCAATCAGTGGTACAGGGAAAGCGATTTAAACCCACATATAGACGTACAAGTTCATACATCTTATGCTTTAATTGTGGGAGAAGGGGGCATATTAGAAGACAGTGTCAACAATTAATTAGAATTAAGGATTCAAGGTACAATAGTGAAGAGGCGTATACGAGAAAAGAGAGGGATATTAGCAGCCTAGAAAACATCATTAGGTAGTAGGATCACAATGGGACATCATTGCAAAGGAGGGAAGCGGAAAGGATGACATGTCAATAATGTTAGAATTATATAGATAGGATTAGAAAAGGTGGGAATGATGGACATTAATTATTGTTCTATTCTACAATGAATAAATATATGTGTAATGAATTGAATATTGTTGTTACAATATGCATGGAGCAAGATAGACTTTGTTTGTTAACTATTTGATTGCGACTGGAATGATGGTGTTTTGTACAGGCATACGATTATGAGTGGGGAGTTGTATTAATAGAAATATGATTACTTATAGATATATGTTAACAGAAGTGGTTTCAATTGCTCATAATAACAGTTATTATTGTGATGAATATAATTGTTATTCCATGTTGGAATTGTATTGGTATTAACATGACATTGTGTTTGATTTTGTGTAGTTATTACATTATGGTTTTATATGTTACCGATTTGTTTTAACTTGGAATAGTCTGATAATATATTCAGTGATTTGTATTTTGGACGTTCGATGTGCATCGAACTTGTTAAACAGGGGGGGTGTTACGTGCGCATCTTAGTGTGAATGTGAAATGGTGCGATTGCGTGTTGAAAGAAAAGAAGAACCGAAATGGAGGACTATGAACAAGAAAGTGTTTTCAGTGTTAATAAAGATTAAAGTATTTATAAACTGTGATTTTGTCGTGTACATGTCTAAAGAGTCTCATCCAATATGAAAACGTAACACGGTGACTCCTACGTAGTTTGCATCACAGTGTTACACCCTGGAAGAACCTGCGATGCTTCAGATCCCGATCAGTACCGCTGCCTCTGGACTCATCAGCTGACGAGAAGCTACTGTGTGGGCGAAATCGTTCACTGCTAATTTCCATGCCTTCATCACACAGGCTAGCAACAACTATAAAGGGTCAATCACTCATTCAAGGCCTCAACAAAAATACTTTTCACGCTTTTATGTACTTGTGCCCCACCACAACAAATAGATATAACTGTATGTCACATATTAATCATTGTTCTAAATTATATTCCACATATATGCATACTAGTAAGCTTTTTCTTTTTTTTTTTTTTAAATATACATTTTTTAATGTAAATAGTTAGTATGACAGAAATAACTTAATTTAGTAATACATTTTTTTAAACATTTTTTTTTTACAAAAATAAAAAAAACTTTGTATAAATATGTTTTTAAAAAAGGCTGAATAGCTACACCACATAGTAAATAGTCTCACATGTTTGTTACTATTAATAGTGAATAGTTGTAAAAATGGTGTATTTTTATTGAAAAAAAAAACTGCTTGTATAGCTGATTTTAAAAATTAAATTTTTCGCTTTCAGAAAAGAAAGTAATCTTTGCAATCAGAACATTGAAAGGTTTAAAATACCATGATGTCGGATTTTCAAAATAATTTCTAGTTAACGAGATCTAAACTGGACGGACAGACTACACAAAACTATTAGCGGGTTTTCCCGTTTCGGGGGCTGCTTATTAAAAATACATTAGTGCTATTGGAGATACTTCATTGATTATTGCTTTCGTTCAACTCCATCTTTATGCATTAAGGATGCTTAGTGCGCTACGGTCCAAACACTAGAACAGATAAAAGAAAAAGGTGGAAGGGGGACATGGAAGAAAGTTTTCAGAAGTAATTAAAAAAACAAAAGTAGCTCGAGTCGAAATTCGAAATCCAGCCTCTATGGTGGAGGGTTGGCTTGTTTTCCATTGCGCTATTCAAGTACTTATACAAATAGAAGTTTTAATAATCTATTGCTAGTTTAAAAATTTTTAGCGAACGACCTCATTCTCTTCACAAGGCTTATCTCCACTGATCTTAGTACATTTCCCATATTAAACTAGATTAATTAATGGATAAAGTAATCGATTAATTTTCTTTTTTTTTTTTTTAAATTTTTTTTTAAATTGATTATTGTGTTGTCATCGACACTGAATAATTGTGCAAAGCTTCAACTTGATAAGAGAATGGAAAGTGGGAGAAATAAAGACAGACATACAGACAGACGAAGTGACTTGATATAAGCTTAGTAAGAAAAATGTCAAAGCCCCCAGAGCTTTGATATCAAATATGTCAACATAGAAGTGTTTAGCAAACATTTATCAAAATTTGATGTAAGTCTAATAATAACTCAAATACTAATCTTCATTTCAGCCCACACGTAACTCTATCTCACAAAACCAACACCGACACTAACCAAAACCGTAATACTACACCCACGTCTAAACCTAGACATAACTTTAAGTCGATCTCTTATGTGTAACTCAAACATACACGCTCTAGAAAACCCTAACCCACTTCAGTAGACTTTCCGTCCATTTTGTTTTTTCAAAGTTTTTAATTGCTTTAGTCGAATTCTAACATTTATTTGTATAAAAAATTTTTTTTCGTTTCTTGTGTGACGTATATTAAAAAGATAACCTTTTTTTTTTAATTGAAGATTTTCAAACATGGCGGAAAAGCTATAAGCAGCTATCTTTTTTAGCGTATCCGGTCAACAAAGAAAATGAAATAATGATTTAGCTATGCTTTGTTCTTTTGGATGTTTCAAGCCTTCCGGCAGGGCTACTTTAAGCCTACTTATATACATTTTTATTGTATTTCCTATACAGTCGTTATGTGGTTTGTTCACGAAAAGGTTATTATATATATATATAGGGAGGGGCGGACTGGGTGTCCAAATCGGCCCAGGCATTTCTATACAGTACGCCCATAAATTGTAGGCCTACATCATATGATGGGCCGCCAATTATAGGTCTATCTGTTCGCAAAATCATTATGTTTTTTTTTATAATGTATCGATAACTGTATGTATGCTCTATATCTTTAAAAGAAGTATAAGCCCTAATAAGATGAATCCCTACTAATAGCACTGACTACGGGTGCAGGCAATTACATTTTTTTAAAAATGTGTTAGATTAATTTTTAACATGACGCTCATATAGACCCTAATATATGAGAATATTATAAAACCTTTAGCAATTTAATGCGTGCCCTAGTGACACTCATGAGGCCATTTAGGTGGCCCTACCGGCCCATATAAGTACCGGCCCATCGGACATTTGCCCAAATGCCCATGTAGTCAGTCCGCTGGAGTATATAGACCTATATATTTATGATCATTTATTGACCAGCTGTTATTGAAATTATTATGTAATAAGCACAAAGAAGTTTGAAAAGAATGTCTTGAAAAAATGAAAGGGGAAGGAATGCTTTATATATATTCAAATATTGCATGCCAACATTTTTTACAGTGTTACGTCCCTTTGAGGGACAAACTTGACTGTAAATAACATAGTATATAATGTTTTACATCTAAAACAAAAAAAAACTTTTTTTCTTACCTAAATTCAGAGTCAGATCTACTCGTAAATTAACATTTTAATGTTATACGAAGTAGTAAACCAGTATAGCCACAGTTTTAAAAGGCAATATTAAATGAAGAAACATAACACAGTGATTCCAAATGTCGACTAGTTAGGGTTTAGGAGTCAACCTTGGGAACAAAAGGATTACAATCTTGCTATCTATGGCGGCAATGTAACCCTATCGTTTTCTATGGTCGACGGCTTACGAGGCTGTCATGTGGCCAGCACAACGACCAACTGCCTTAACTTCCCCGATATATGCCAACCACCCATTAGAGTTGGGTGGACTCATGATGCCCTAAGGATCTTGAGTTTGAGAACCAGGATTCTAGCTCGAGTTCCACCTGTACGTAAACCAAGCGCTTTACTACCCCCCCCCCTCCTCCCAATAGAGATTTTAAAGTCTTCTTACCAAGACTTCAAGACTACAAAACATTACTTTCAGATCTTTGCTCTTTATAACTGAAAATGTCTACAGACATCGAGTTCCATTTGATTATTTCTGACCATTTAATTTGGCAACAACCATTGTGACAATGGGTGTAATGATCGTTGACTGTTTATTGACACCTAGAAAATATTTCGCACATTAACTACTTAATTTATTTCTCTTACCACTAGACAATGAAACGATTCCCTTGCAGAATGATGGCATTGTATATGAAAGTCATTATGATAAAATAGTCTACGACAAGGTAATGTAGTATTTTTTTTATTTCATATTAAGAATTTTTATATAAACATAACATTTCTATTGTACGGACTTTATCGCAGTATGATTGCCATTAATATACCGGAGAGCCACTGGTCGCCCTTTTTTAAAGTTATACTGATGTATTTAAACAACATGATTTTTATCAAAATCGACACTAACAGTTGGAAAAAAGTGGCACTGGATAGATCCATATGGAAAGCGAGAATAAAGGAAGATCCTGGATTGCAGATGGCTTAAACAGCAGAGGCAGAAAACTCTCTTTTTAATCTTGTTTGTTTTACATATGTACAAGATGTTTTTCTTATAATCAATTGTATGTTTCTCTCATTCTAGACTGAGTTGAACGTAGCGACAAGAGTAAAGGAACTAGAGGTAAAAGAGCTGAAAATGAAAGAAGAACTTCAGAAGGAACAGGCTCTCATTCTTGAAGAAGTCAAAAAAATTAGCGCCTCCGTAGAGCATCTGAGGACATGGACCAACAAGTGTCAGGAGATGCTGGTCGAGGACACGGTCAAATGTCAGGAGAGCGTGGAGTCCCTGAAGGCCAGGTCAAATGACGTCACCCGCCTCCTCAGAGAACACATTATCATGATCAGCCAGGACGTTTCCAAGGCAGCATCACAGCTTTTCCAGCACGAGTTTTCTGCGAAGGAGCATCGCATTATGCACATCTTTGATTGGAGCATCAAGCTGATTGGAAGCTTGGACAAGTCCCTTGGCGAGACGGTGATCAGCCATGGCTACAACATCGCTGAACTGAACTACATCTTCACTGCAGTCGCCCAGTACACTCGGGACGGAAACATTTTCCTGAAGATAACAGGAGCCAGACAATCCGGGACGGAATCGACACTGTCCGGAAATTTCGATTGCAGGGTATGTTTCACGGACGCTTCGGACACAATGCCGGACTGGATTATAGGCAGGGTGATGGGGAACCTGTTCAAAGATAACGAATGGGTTGTTGGGACAATCTCAGCGTCAGAATTGAAAGAGAAAAACTATTGCCAAGATGGGCATGTGTTTAAAATCAAATTTGCAATCGACCTCTTGAAATGATATTTCATTCTCAGTGCAAAAATTAATTTGAAAGACAATGCAACAAAATCTGGCACACAATGGATTGGAAATAACATTTAGATATTTAGACTGCTTCTCTTTGTTTGCTTATAAATGTTTCATTGCTAGTAATAAAAAAAAAAAGTAAAGCTCCCCTTTCAGACCTCGTGGCATACAGGTCATTTTCTGTGGCCTACGGTTAACAAGAGTGACATGTGGCAATCACAACGACCAACCGCCTTTAATTTCACCAACTAAAGCTGGTCGGACTCAGAGGCGCCCAAAGATCCCGAAATTAAAAACCCCAGTCTTCACAAGGATTCGAACCCGGCAACTCGGTTCGAAAGCCAAGCGCTTTACCACTCAGCCACCGCGCCTCCCTCCGTGTTGATGCCAGCACCAATAAAACATTCTAGTGATTGAGTGTAGAACTTTTGATGTACTTACTTGAACCTTAAAATTACCTCCTTTGTGCTTTGGTCAAATACATTTTGAATTTTTAAAAAATGTGAATTTTTTGCTTGTTTGGGTTTGTTGGTTTCTCTGTGTTTTTTTCAACAAATTCGAACGTGTTCTATTCATCGATTCTAGTTATAATACGTTATAAAATCAAATTCAATGTATAATTAGCTCATTCGGTTACATTTGCAGTACAGAAACATTTCATTTTCTTTCTGGTTGGCTTCTCTTAGCTGTAGGAATGCACAATGTACAGCTTTTAGTTTTTTACTGATTTCTTCAGATATTTAGCTTAATAGAACAGCGCCTCAAGGGAATCTACGGGAAACAAAAATAATAGTAACAATTAAATTTTCAAGAATTAGTTTGGATCAGTCATATAGTTAAATCTGCAATAGATCTAGACTAACAACAATAAATCTGTGCAGTTAATAATATTTTACCAATTATTTTTGTTTAGCACTTTTTTATGCTTTTAGCTTTCTCAATACGCTATGATCCTATCACATGTCTGGACCAGTTGGGACACTAGAGTGGGAGGGAGAAAGAAGGGGATATCTGGGTGGATTTTTACCGTAATTGGTTTTTAAAAACATTAACAGAAAACAAAAAAAGAGTGGGGGAACGACCTGAATTCCAACTCGTGGCTCACGCTTTCTCTGGCCGACTCACTAACCATTCTGCTGATGAGGTACTAATGACTACACAAGATTGTATAGTTATACATGATTTCTTTCAATTTAAAGCTGCAAGTCCTTTTACATCACCACTTCAGTCAAGTACAATGTCTTTCTCTTGTTCGAGATACCAAACAAAATAATTAATTACCAACAGTTAATTAAACTAATTGGTTAATGTGGTTTTTTTTATTGATTCTTGTGTTGTCAAGTATAAAAAAATAATTGTGCAAAAGTTCAGCTCCGAGATTGGGTGTGGGAGAAATAAGTGAACAAACGTTTTACCAGACAGACAGAGTTTATATAAGCTGTGTAAATATGGGCCACAATGACATTTGAACCCATGACAAGTATTTTTATTATTACTTCATTGTTACTTTTGTACCCCTTTTCAAATGGTAATTAAATGTGTTGTCGCGTAGTGTCGCGTAGCAAGAGTTACCGTATTTTCGCCAATATACCTCGCACAAACTACAAAACAAGTAAAAATAAAATCGTATAACCCGCATGCTTACATACCCCGCCAGTGCTAAGCGTGACTTGCCGTAAAGTACCAGTACACAAAAGACTATCATCAGTACTGTTTGTTTTCTTGAGATTTAAAATGAGATCTAAAATGTACAATTCACAACCATACAGCGAAAAATAGGCGGTATTAAGACCCACCGGTATGTCTACAGATTCCTTGATGCTGTGTATAAATACATTTTGTATATCCCGCACAGTTGTATATGTATACCCGCACGGCTGCCATGTTGAAGTGAGGGCTCTTATAACTCGCGAGTAGTATGAGCGAAAATACAAAAGTTGATTAAATACCGCTCGACGGAAGAATGAATAAGTAACAACATAAATAATTGTAATTTCAGTTAGTTTTTTTAAATGTGCATTATGGCGAAAATGTGACTTAATAACAGAAATTGAAAAAATGTTACATTTTGTTACCAATATAATGAGCATTGTCTTCTTTTAATGATTTTACTCTTTATGATAACCCCTGCTGATTATCTGGAGTGCTCTCCTTTCTTGTGACAACTTCCGACATCTTTTTGATAGAGTTGTCTTTTCATTACCGGTGGCATGTCATTTAGGTCTCGGTAATTGACTTCAAAAATATCTTGGCTTCCGGTGTAGACTTTCAAAACAATAGCATCCGTAATAGTCTCCGTTATTTTGATACAAGAAAGAAATAGAGATGTAATGTAAAAGAAAAACATAAACAATGTTACCAGACTACTCTCTAAACGACAAACTGGGCTCGTGTGTAGAACTGAGTGTTTTGTTTTAAGAAAGAGGGTTTCAGGGTTAAATCCTTCACAAAGTTTGAAAGTAATATATTAACAAACAGCATAAGATGGAAATGTAGTTACATATTACGATGGTAAGGCCAGGGGAGACACCAATGAATTTTAATTTAAAAATAATGAGTTGTGATCCTGGCAGGTCTATGAACTCATGATTATATCCATAGAAATAATAATTAGCTTTATCCACAGATTTCAAGGTATACATTCATAAAAAATCTAGATCTAAGTGTCTTAAAATAAATGTAACGTTTTAGCGTATAGACACTTGATGGACAAACATAGGAATAGTGTGCTTTATTTATTTCCTTTTTAGCATGTTTCTATGTACAACTAATGATACGTCGCTACATATATCATACCAAAATAACACAGACATCCCACTATTTCTCTCTCTCTCTCTCTCTCTCTCACTCTCTCTCTCTCTTACACACTTATAGACATGCACTTCCCACTGTCTCTTTCACCTGCAGACAGACACACACAGACAGGGCCGGCCTTGGATAAATGGAGGCCGTAGGCGAAGTGAATTCGGTGGCCTTAAATCAATTTATATATATATATATAAACTGAGAAAAATAAAATTAATAAATTTATTGAAAACCTGCCTGTGTCTACATCTAAATCGACAAATAACTGAAATTCATAAATCGCAATTTCCGAAGTAGAGACAGAGTTAGACTAGTAAACATAGAGTCATAGTAGAGACAGAGTTAGACTAGTAAACATAGAGTCATGGTGCTCTGCTATGTTTGAGATCTTTTCAAAGTTTTGCAATTTTATCTATTTTTTGTTAGTCTTGTGTGAGGTCCTGGGTAGCTGCCTAGTTTGCATACGCTTTAGACGGCTCTGACACGCATCCCATGATCTCTCTCTCTCTCTCTCTCTCTCTCTCTCTGTCTCTCTCTCTCTCCCTGTTTTTCATGATCTGAACTTTGGACTCGCAATGAATTAATTTGTTGTTCTTAACTAAGCAAATTTTTAACCTAAATGTTACATAATGTATATGACTTATTTTAGGAAACATTTCTATTCTGTCACTGCCGTCTTTGTCACTTGAATAATATCTTACATATGTTAGCATAGTTAGGTCCTTAAGCAGGATTTTCTGTCCCTGTCCTGACAAGACACGGCACTAACCCCCATAAGTGTTCTTAAAAAGAAGCGTGGAAGAAGAAAAGGAACGAGCCAAAACTAGCGTGACTGGTAGGAGATGACGGGAGGGGTGGTCGGGGCGTGGTATAGTTGGAGCCTTGTTTTATGAGAGGGTCTTAAGTGACAAATGATGTTCAAGGCGAGGCTTATTTACACCAGACAATTTAATAATCATAATTGTTTACAATTATAATATGTCCATATGGAGCCGCGAAATGTAAACATAGCATTTATTTAGAAAAAAAAATATAAGTTTCATTTCAGGTGGACAGCTCCATGTAAAACGTGAGTTTAATCATTGATCTGTTTCTGTGACTAATATTTAAAAGGATGTCGTGAGGTCAGCACATTCAACCTTTACTATCTCTTGATTTTAAAGCATGTAGGTCTAACACATCCCCATTTACTTGGATTGAGACTAGAGACCTTTTATCATAGATCTTTAGCTGTCTCCCATAACCGATTGTATCGCTATGCCAGTAACAAGAGCTGTGTGTGATCTGATGTTGCTATAACTTTAAAAAAAAATACAGTAAATAACAATTGTTATAAAATCTATTTTTTTTTTTAAATGTTACAGATTAAATAAAATCGTTATTTCCTCAAAATAAAAAAATAAAGTGACCTTAAAGGAAAAACACCAACTCTGATTCCTCTGTTTTTGCTTGTCTTATGTATCGTTATTTTTTTTTTTTTTTTGTACAAGTTAAAAAAAAATATTGTTAGTTCACTCTTATCTCATTAATTCAAACTGGCGCCCTTTAGAGCCCCTACCCTTGCCTTTGATTATTCTCCCCTCCCTCTCTCCAGCCTCTCTCTCTTTCTCTCTCTCCAGCCTCTCTCTCTCTCTCTCTCTCTCTCTCTGGCCTCTCTCCTCGCCGACTGTCCAGCTAATATGACTCGACAACGCTTTTAAACCAGAACAATTGAAAAAAAAAATTGCTAATAAGTCCACGCCCTCCTTCCCCTCACTCCCCTGCCCCCCACCCCTATCTCCTCCACCTGGTGAGGGCTGCAGCTCCCTTCCCTCGCCTTGTCACAAACAGAGTCGATCTTTTTTTGTTTTATTTTTATCTCAATGCCCAGGTCATCTATATTCTCTATTCATGTTTATGTGTATGTATATATACTTTCGTAGTTGGAAAGTTAACAACCTCATGACAACGCCAAAACATTGAACGTAATATCGTTATTGTGTTCATGAATTATTTAAAGCATACGTAAGTACATTATGTTGTATTATTTATGCTGCTTAATGTTGTATTTGTGTTGTCAGTTGTCCTAGATGGTCTAAGCAGGATAAAAGGACTTTTTCCGTATTTAGTGGTATTGGATGGAGAATGTATTTAGATCTAGATCTAACCTTGACGGGTGTTGTAGTTTGCGGTAATTGCCCTTCATCTTCACATATCCCTTAGTCTGTTGGACCGTTGGGGGCACCACACAAGATTATTCGAACATTTTTCTCCATTCTTCACTATCTTTTGTCTTGGACAGAACCTCTTTCAATTGCAAGCCCGTCCATTCTTTCATGTGGTCTTCCAATCGCTTTCTCTGTCTTCCTCTTCTTTTTTTCCTGGTACTGTTCCCTGTAGAAAAACTTGAAATATGACCATAGAGATTAAGTTTGAGGTTGTTTTTTTTTACAATAGTTAGCAGGTCATCGGGGGGTCCAATCGCTGTAGTAACCCTGTCTCTAATCTCTTTGTTTGTGCTGCGGTCTATAAATGTTATAACTAGCATCTCAACTCCATTGCTAGGATCCTGCTCTCTAGGTCTGCAGTCAGCGTCCAAGACTCGCAAGCGTATAAGAATAACCAATTAGTCCGATTGCGGTGTCAAGGGCTATGCCTTTATGTCTTTGTCTTTCCATATTGTTTTGGGTTCTGCAGTGCTGCTGTGGACTGTGCAATTCGTGTTCAGGTTTTGGTTTCCTCAACGGAAACGATAGCTCTGAGATATTTAAAACTACTGACACTTCTTAGCTTTTCACCTCCACTACTGATGTCCCTTTAGAAGGTCTTTTGGCTATTGGTGATAATTTGTTTTTTCGGAAAATTTTACATAGTCAAATAATATTTACAACTAAATTAAGTTCAAACCTTACATGTAAATAAAATAAACTTTTATAACTTTTAATAATATTCAAAAAATAATTTTAAATGCAAGATGATCAAGTATTGTCAATTCTACTTTCAACTCACTCAAATCTACTAGCAAGTAAATCTTCTTTCAACAATGTTTATCTTCTTCCTGCCTAAGCCATTTTTAAAAATAGATTACTCCATAGTTCTCTCAAACAATTCTCAGCTTAAGTTATAACACCATATCTAACAAATATGTACTCAACAGTCATAACTGGTGCAAGTAATAATGAACGTTATATTTTACAAAGCTTATATCAACTCTGTCTGTCTGCCTGTCTGTCCGGAAAACATTTTGAATACGTTATTGCTCCCACACCTGTTCTCGGATCAAGTTGAAACCTTAAACAAAAATTTTTTGTATGCAACAAAACATGAATCAATACAAAAATGAAACAATTTGTCAATTAAGTACTGCCAATTAATTATTTAGTTTGATATAAACAAAAAAAATTAATCTTTCAGTATTAAGTGACTAAATATGTGTTTTTGTTACCTTAGACAATTGTACACATTTTTCTCCCACACCCAGACAGATAAAGTTGAAACTCTCCACAATTATTAATTGTTTTAACAAAACGTAAATCAATTGAAAAATTAACCAATTAGTCAAGTATTGTATTGTTAATTATTTTGTTTGATATGGAAAGAGGCAAATAAATTCTCCTTAGTGTTAGTTATGTATTAAATGTGGAGTTCTTCCCCCCCACATACGCATTAATTTTTTTTAGTATTTTATTATAGTATTTTTTAATACTCTGCTTGTCTAATATTTCAGACATCTCTGAACAATTAAGTGAATCTGTCATAAGTTAAATTTTTTTTTTTTTTTTTATTCATGAATTCCGGCTTTTGGGGCACATTTCTTTTTTCGAAAGAGGTAAAAAAGAAAAAAAGAAAGGAAGGGGGGATGCTCTTTTTTAAATAGTGTTTGAACGTAGCAAATATTTTACAAAATAAAAAAATTCGTTTTTGAAGTCACACAATCTTATGTTATCAAAAGAAAAAGTTGGGCACCATGGTTTTGCACTAGAAAATTTACACGGCTTTTCTCAATATTTAGTCGAAGAGATAGGTTCAAAACGAGAACGTGTATATCTAGATAATTCTAAGGTATTTCATTATTTAAAAAGGAGTCATAATAAAATTAACAAATTATACGTTGATGGAAAAAAAAATAGATCTATAAATATTTCTAATTAACCTTGACGCCCGATGACTGTGTCTCTAGCTCTAATGTACGTACTCCATCTTCATTGACATCATTCCACAATTGCTTTCAACTAACATCCTGAAGTAAAATTAGATTCTACCCACACAGATACATCCGTGACTTTAGTCTAAATACCAGAAAAAAAAACGATATATAATGTATATATCTTTATAACATTATCTTGAAAATGGATTACATTGCATGTATAAATAGTACAAAAAAAAAACAGATATAAATGATCTTTCTTTAATAATATAATCTCTCTTTTATTTATGTATTGTTTTGAAAGTTGTTATTTTTATGAGAAACAAATTAACGCCTTGCATATTTAATTTAAGAAACCAAGTTGTTCTTTGTTAGAATACAAAAAATAAAATTGTCGTTTTACCTAAGCCAGATTTTCAATAGCTATTTTAGCTATTCTTTTTTAGATCCAAACGGGACAGACGGGGGGACGGACAGACTGGACAAAACTCTAAACTAACGATTGCTTCGTTCTTATTCGGACCGCTTAAAATGTTAATGGGTATATGATAATTGTAAGGAGTATATGGTACAATTAATTCAATTAATGCATAAAAATACTTCCTGCTTTCTACTAAAGCGATCAATTAAGGTCAACATCATAATGGAGATACAGTAACATTTGAAATAGGATAATGAGACTCTAGATTCCATCATAATATAACATAATGATCAGACTTAGGCCTAGTAGTAACTAGGTTCCCTAGCTTCCTAATAAATGAATTCCACCAAGCCGATTAGTCAACATGATGAAATAAGTTATATAGGCGAGTGAAAAACGCTAATAAGTTTAATGACACATTAACAACAATGTACAAATGACTCAGACGTTTAACAAGATGTAGACATGCAATGATTTGTAATTATGGCATATCATGTATGTGTAATTGTTCCCAGTCTAACGAATTAAATATCACAAAAGCCCTACAACTTGCGGTATCTGGCCGCCAACAAATAAGCTACACTCCACATGGTGTCTGAAAAAGGGCCGCTGGAAAATTAGTCTTCGAAAAAAATTAGACCCCGGAATAAAGCACAATGAGTAAAGATAGCCATTGAAAAAAAAGAGAGAAACTTTTTAATAGTGATCTTAATCTTTCAGATAAATTGAATTTTTTTAAAGGAATATGTTATCCTTAGGGTATGATTCATTGGTGACGTTATCGGGAACTCATGAGGAGGAGGAGGAGAAAAATTGATTCTAATGAGAGCAAGAAAAAAATATGTAAATACTTTGAAAGAAAAATTATTCCTTTCATACCTCATATAGTGTTATTATTTTGCTGTTGATAATTAGTGAAATTTGATTTTAAAAAAGGTATATTTTTTTAATACTTTGAAAAATTATAAAGTCAAACTATAGTTTTCAAAGTGTGGCCAAATAGCTAGTAATTCTTTTCCTAAAAGTGTCAAATTTCTAGGAAAATCGTTAGAGCCGTTTTCGATTTTTTCGCTCATAATAACTGATGAGTTTTAGATTTTAAAAAAAATGGAACATTGTTTAACCCAGCCCATCCCTCCCCCAAACCAGAGAAAGAAATCCTGGTTGAGCGAGAATATAAATCTACTAGACTTTATAAAACTATAATTAGGCCTTTAGATCTAGAACATTGACATAGACCTCTGTATTGGCCTATTATACCTAGTCTGTAAAACGCAAACAAATTCTTATCCGATAATGGTCAGATCACAGACCAATAAATAAATAAATATATATATATATATATAATATATATATATATATATATATATATATATATATATATATATATATATCCTTTCTCATGTTTTGCTTTAGCTGCAAGGCAGCAGATTCTTAAATTCAGAGTTTTCCTTCTCCTATGTGTGTTCTGCCGAAACCTGATTGGTTCAGGCGCCAGTTATTCCCCTTTACGTCTTCTCTTGTTTGTGTAAAAAAAAAAAATCCGCCGGACTCAATACCTGAGCCATACGTGAAGGCCAGGAGTTGGACTGCTTGTCAGAGGCTATTTGAGACGCATGTCATTAGGAAGCTTTTTATAGGTAGTTGAATGTTTATATCCATTACCACCTCCGACATTGACAACCTTAAGGAACCGAGATTTATCGCCAGTAAACAGCTCTGAGCTATCCATTGCGGAACAGTTATTTCAGCCCTAGTTGTGCCCACTTTATGTACACAGCAACCAACGACTCACGCTGGGCTCCTGACGCTCCATCTCTAAACGTAGGTGTATTTATCTAATTGGCCGACTACTGGGCAATTAAATACAATGCCGTCTGACCAACATTTCATGTCACGTTCACTGGGTCAAATTAATGATTCCAGCACGTGCCGCTGACCTTGTTTCATAATTTACGAACACGCTTGCTGGTCTCGTATTGAGTAATCTTCCCATGGAAACAGTAATAAGAATAAAAAGAAAAGGCCAAAGGTCTACTAGTCTTATATTACGCTGTGTTGAGCTAGTGTTTGGCAGCATATATTTTTGCGTTGCTGAGTGTCATGCTGTATTTTGCGTGCCCTATATATTTAATTAATAGCTGCCGCCAACCCGAAAGGGGAAAAGACGCTATTATTTTTGTGTGGAATGTCTCTCCGTCCGTCCGTTCTGTTCAGATCTCGTAAACTAGAAAAGATAGTGAAAATACGACAATATAATATTTTAGACCATTCAAAGTTCTGATGCTTCGACTACATACATAAAAAAATATAAATTACCAATAATTAATTGACTAATTGTTTTTTTTTTAATTGATTCATGTAATGTTATGTACAATAAATAATTATTTAAAGTTTCAACTTGATCAAAGAATGTTGTAGGAGAAAAAAAAACGTGTACAAATATCAAAGGGGACAAAACTTTAAAAATATTTAACCGTATCTCTGAATAATCAAGAATTAAATTAGCTTGTCGGTATGAAACAAGACAATTAATTACAAATCATTAATTGATTAATTGATTAACTTTTTAAAAAATGGATTCATGTATTGTCTTTGCCAATAAATAATTGTGCAAAGTTTCACCTTGATACGAGAATGAGTGTGGGAGAAATAACGTGTGTAAACGTTTAACCAGACAGACAGACAGACAGAAAAAGTTAATATTAGCTTTAATACTCAGGACAAAAATCAGTTTTATATTTAACGTAAATTTATCTTTGTTCTGATTTCAGTTTACCGATGGGTATTATTTAGGACGCACACTATGTCAAGAGCACAATGCTGATATGATTTTCAAAGACTTTATGTCCCAGTCTGTAACTTTACTAGGTAGGCCGAACTCTCTGTTGTCTGGATTCAGTGGAGTTGCATGCTAAGAAAAATACGGACTTGATCTCCTTGAACTACTTACACAAGACATGGGTCTGAAAAGTAGCAAGTTGTCGGATGATGAGCTGAAAGAGCTACTCCAGTGTACTTACTGTAAGTAGCAAAACGAAACTAAGTTTTGATTAGAATCTATTCTCGGGTTGTTGTTTTTCTCGTCACAAGCAGCACAACAAGCCACTCTATAAGGAGAGAGAGAGAGAGAGAGAGAGAGAAAGACAGGGAGAGACAGAAGGACAGGGAGAGACAGAGATGGACAGAAAGAAAGAGAGAGACAGACAGAGATGGACAGAAAGAAAGAGGGAGAGAAAGAGAGAGACAGAAAGAGAGAAAGACAATTATATATACATATATACATACATACATATTTACAGAGAGAGAGAGATGGAGAGAGAGAGACAGCGAAAAATAGAGAAAGTGAGATAGTGAGAATGAAAGAGACATACAGAGAAAGAGACAGAAAGACAGAGAAAAATAAAGAGAGAGAGACAAAGAAACAAAAAACACAAAGAGACAGAGACATAGATAGAGAAAGAAAAAGAATGACAGAGAGAGAGAATTCTTCTATAGACAGAAGAGAGATAGAGAGACAGAAGGACACGGAGAAATACAAACTGAGATGAACAGAGGGACATATACAGAAAAATAGACAGAGAGAAACAAAGAGAGAGACAGAGAGAAAGACACATACATAGAAAGAGACAGAAAGAGACAAAGCGAGTGACAGGGGGGTAACAAAAAAAGTCAAAGACAAGAGAGGACGGAAAGAAAGAGATAGATAAAGAGAAAGAATGAGAGAAACTTTAAGACAGAGAGAGAGAGAAGAGAGAGAAACAAAGAGAAAAAGAGAGCAATACAGAGAGAGAGGGAGAGAGAGAAACAGAGAGAGAGAGAGAGAAGGAAAGAGGTTTATTAGATTTAACCTTTCTGCCAGTGTCTCCGTAAATTCTACAACTAGATTCTACAACTAACATGCGTCATTAAGTTGTGTAGGTCAGTATAAATAACGAATGCCAATAGGTCAAGGCAGCGAAAAGCCTATTGGTGAAGCTGGATCATCTAACACTGTTTATTGGCTATTAATATTCATAGAGACAAGGTTGTGCCCCCTAGGCCAACTGATAGACCAACTCTGATCCAAACAGAAGTCTAAAGATTACACTTATTGGTCCTGGACTCTGAGCCCACCAAAACAAAAGTCCAATCATCGCAATGAAGCCTAAAAGTTGTTTTCCATTTATCAGCACCTCCGTGGAATGCCCTCTAATAGGATGTTGGGCTCCCCCCTGCGAGCAATGGCGTAGTAGATCTGAACCTGATCAATAAGGCGCTCCAATACCCCCCCCCAACCGCTCGTAATGAACTACTTACAGGTTCCATATGATCCCCTCAGCGGGGCGCTCAGTTGTTTTCCCTGTTGACCTTGCCATTGGTTCTCACGTACAACAGATACACCAGAAGTCACATGTCGAGCTGACATGAATGGGTGGGATCCCGCGACCCCTTCCACCCCATCTTTATGGCACCCCCTTCGTTTACCATTTTTATCTGTCAACTACAATGTCGATTTTGCTATAGCTGGTTATACAACAAGCGAACCAGTGGGAAAACATCGTGGGCAGGGTTACAAAAAAGAGCAGAATGGACAATGATAAGACATATTACCTCGAGGAGAATAACGATTATTATTATTATTATTAATATAATAAGGCTTGTCTTCGAGCTCGAAGATTAGTGAGGAGTGCAGTATTTCCCTTGCTGTGACCTACATATTTTGCCATATCCAGGGCAAGCATAACCATTGCGATTTAGATTTTCTTTTCGCCGTCTGCGTTTGTCCTCGGAAGCGGATTTTCATTTGATCTCAAATGTGTATCCTGCGGCCTTCGTGAGTGACCTCCAGCTGTCTCGTTCTGAGGCCGCATGCAACCAGGTGCTCTCTTCTATGTCAGCCAATATTATTATTAAAACGTAAACAGTTCTAATTTAAAAAAAAAAAAATTGAAAGACTACAAGGTAGTACCCAGACATTCCTGAGCATTGAGGAGACAAACAATGGAAGTAGGATGCTTACACGTACACACTAACAACAATTATGGGGACTAAAGACAGAGAGGGGCCGCGGTGTCTGAGTGGTTAAGTTATTTTCTCACTTTGGTAGACCCCTTGGAAGTCTTCTTAGACCCCCGGGGGTCTATATAGACCACTTTGGCAATCACTGGGCTAGACAGTTGAACATAACTATGACACAGAGAGAGAGGGGGGGGGTTGTTGAAGTAAAAGAAAGAGAAAGAGGGGTAAAACGAGTCAGAGAGTAACATTTAATAGTAACAAGTTAGTATTAAAAAGATCAACATGAAAACATGAAATAAATAATGAATTAGATAGAAAGGGAGAGAAAACTGTTAAGAAAAAACTGAGTATATTAAAAAAATTTCAGAGATAGATAGAGAGAGAGAGAGAGAGAGAGAGAGGGAGAGAGAGAGAGAGAGAGAGAGAGAGAGAAGAACAAAGCGAGACCATTCGTTATAGAAGGCCTCAACACTGACCAGAAACGTCACAACCTGTGGGCAGTTTAGACCAATAGCTGGTTGCAACGTCTTACAGACCTGTTACGTGGCAACGATCGATTGGTCTATACTGGCTACAGACTATGACGTTGCAGATCAGTGTTGTTGCCTTCTATAGAGAAAGAGGGAGAGAGAAATAGAGAGAAAGAGAGAAAGAAAAGAGAAAGAAAGAGAGAGAGAGTGTGAGAAAGAAAAGAGAGAGAGTGAGAGAGAAAGAGAGAGAGAAAGAGAGAGTAAGAGAGAGAAAAAGAGAGAGAGAGAGAAAGAGAGTGAGAGAGAAAAGTGAGTGAGAGAGAGAGAAAGAAAAGAGAGAAAGAGAGAAAGAGAAAGAAAAGAGAGAGAAAGAAAGAGAGAGGGAGAGCGCGTGTGAACAAATCAAAAGGAGAAGAGAACTACAAAGAGGTGAAAAAAAAAACAACAACCCAACCCCACTTATAATGGACTGAAAGTGTCGCAAGGTCAGGGAAGGCTGGAAACAAGGGGAGATAACAAAGTATACCGCTAATCATCATTGCCATTGATGGCTAGTTCAGACATTAAGATTCCGATGGTCAATGTCTTGATATGTTTGCCTGCTTGACGTCATAACAAGGAAGTGACTGTGTTGTATCTCAAAAAAAATAAAGGTATTGACCGTCCCCCTCTGAAATATTCCCTTTAACGAATGGAACTCTAAAACAATTTTGAATGCCTGTACAAAGCAAAAGACAATCAGGTTATGGCTAGCTTTTGATTGATTTGGTGGAATAAGCAGAATTAATCCCTTTTATAGGTCGCCACTTTAAAGTAAGTTTAAAATTCTAACACTTAATATCTATACAAGCTTCTATTTTCATAAACACACATCTATTAGAGTGGTCAGTATGTCGGCTTGCCAAGGTTTGAGCCATAACTTCGAATTCAGATCGTTACTTTTTTTTTAATGCTTTTTAAAAGCGATTATTGTAAACGTCACAAAGTTGTACCTTTCTCCCCCCCCCCCCCCAAATCCCAACTGGTCCAGAAAAGTGATAGGATCACTGCGTATTGACAAAGCTAAAAGCATGGAATCAGCTCTTAACAAAAACAATGAGTCAAAATAGTTATTATCCCACAGGCTTAGTGTTGTTGGTCTAGATCTATTACTAATTTAATTACATGACTGATCCAAACTGATTGATACAATTACACTTCGTAAAAGCTGTTGTTTTTTTTTTCATTATTCTGTTTTTATGTTTTTGTTTGTTTGTTTTGTTTTATATCCCTCGTTTATAAATTTCCCTGTAAACACGATACCATACTCTATTCTGAGATTTAAAAAAAAACATATGTATTTTTTAATTCTTGTTGCCATAGTTATGGAGGCCGTATTGGATTATTAATTATTTTGCAAAATTGAAACATAATTAACTTTCTTAACGGGTTGCCATAGTTACTCGGGAGAAATAGAATTCTTTTTTTTTAGCTGACATTTTAACCCGCTACAAAACAGAGCCTCTTGTTACAGTAGTTTTAAAACTAATTTAAAGGGAATATCATTATTTTGAGTGTCATCCCGTAGTTATGTAACATATAAGTTAAAATAATCTAGTGGTATTATTATTTTTTATTATCGTTTAATTACTTTTAAGCGTGTTAATCTTTTTAGAATTACGTGATAGACATTTCAAGACATATCTATTACATATTTGCAAGTTACCACTCACTGACATACCACTCACTGACGTACCACTCACTGACATACCATTCACTGACATACCATTCACTGACATACCACTCACTGACATACCATTCACTGACATACCACTCACTGACATACCACTCAATGACATACCACTCAATGACATACCACTCACTGACATACCACTCACTGACATACCACTCAATGACATACCACTCACTGACATACCACTCAATGACATACCAATCACTGACATACCACTCACTGACATACCACTCAATGACATACCACTCAATGACATACCACTCACTGACATACCACTCACTGACATACCACTCACTGACATATATCACTCAATGATCACGAGATCTCTTAAACTGTTGTACGTATCGCTCTACACGTTGTATAAAGGAGGTATTGTCTTTTAAAAAAGAAAACAAAGAAGAAAGAAATATTACTTTTCATGTTTAGAACTATGAGTCGAATAAAATAATAGCAAATCGTGATAGCATATAAGTTTACATTTCAATCAAGGTCTATAATAATTTTCTGAAGTTTTAACTGAATCCGAGAATGGCAATTGTTACAAAATAACGTGTAAAAAAATGTTTACCAGACAAACGAATGAGTTGATGTACGCTTTGTAAACAAGAATATATTTAAAAAAAAAAAACAGAACTCGGCCAAAGTTGAAAGTCGAAAAAACAGAGAAACAAAACAAACAAAAATAAACAAAAACAAACAAAAAACAAACAAAAATAAACAAAAACAAACAAAAATAAACAAAAATAAACCGAATGATGTTCTAAAATAAAGTTTTGTTCCGCCTTTAATTTACACAGATCTGGTAGATCAGTGTTTCTCAAAGTGGGGGTACCCGTACCCAAAGGGGTACGAGAAGAGTTTGAAAGGGGTACGCGTAGCACATAGTTAACTATGCTGATTTTTTTATAAATACCTATTTAATTTATAAAGTATAATAAGATATCGTAAGTTTTAAATTCTTTTTATTATTTGTTTTAATTTTGTACAAACTCAAATACGATGCTATTTTACATTTTAAGACTAATTTCTACAAAGATCAGGAAATGGATAGAGATGTTACAACTTCGTCAACACGCCCACTTTTTCAATGTAAAAACTATGTTTCCATTTTTAGCGGCCCCCGAAAGGGGAAAAGACGCTATTAGTTTTGTGCGAAATGTCTGTCCGTCCGTCCCGTTTAGATCTCGTAAACTAAAAGAGATATTGAAAATCCGACTTCACAATATTTTAGACCATTCAAAGTTCTGATGCAACGGCTACTTTTTTTTTTCCTGAAAGCGAAAATTCTAATTTTTAAAATTAATTATGCAAGCAGTTTTTTTATAAGAAAAAGCTAATTAGTATGCATTATATGTTAGACCTAATTTAAGACGAATAAAAATCTTATAAATATCATTTTCGTTAACCTTTTTTCTATATAGCGGATAATTTTTTTTTTTTTTTTTTTTGAGGATTCGAAATGAGATTGAGCCTTTTCAAAACAATTAACTTATTTAGTTCGAACCCAGGGTCCCGGGTTCGAATCCTGGTGAAGACTGGGATTTTCAACTTCTGTGTCTACCCAGCTCTAATGGGTACCTGACATTAGTTGGGGAAAAGCAAAGGCGGTTGGTCGTTGTGCTGGCTACATGACACCCTCGTTAACCGTAGGCCACAAAAACAGATGAACTTTACATCATCTGCCCTCTAGACCACAAACTAGTTAGGCCAGGTTCACATCTAACTTTACATTCACTTTCACGTATCCTTTGATCTGCGGGACGGTTGGGGCACTACACAAGATATGTTAACCTTCTTTCTCCATTCTTATCTCTCATTTGTCTTTGATATAATTTCATTCGGATTTTCTTTCTGAAAATATTGAAGCCTACCTGGGTGGACCACTGGTCGTGCGGTTTGGGCGCTGGACTGTTGTTTGGATTTATCGACGATCGAAGGTTCAAACCCTGCCTGCTCCCATCCCCCGTCGTCCTGCGGGAGGTTTGGACTAGGAAGTAAACTATCTTCAACTCTGAAGGATTATCCGAATTATGTAAAACATTTTACTTCGGGGGCCGATTTTGAGTTTGTGTTTCCACACAAACTGTCTTTTGTAACCTTGTTTAGAATGTATTTGATGTGTCTCTGAAGCATAGAAAAAATAAACTCACTAATTTAATACTTAATTATGAAAGAGAAATTATTATTTTGTGTATGTAGGCCTACAAAACAAAAATGAAATAAATTTTTATTGTTATTAAAATAAAACCTTTTTTTTGGGGGGGTGGGGGGTGGGGGGAGTCAGCTTTACGAAAATTCTAGAAGGGGTACGCGTTGGTCAAAAGTTTGAGAAACACTGTTAGATCTAGTATGTTTTTAATATAACCTTGACCGCCAGTTGTCACTTGGTATTAGACGTCCTCGTGAGCACTGATTGTGAAATGTGACCAGACGATTATGCAAACCTGGGAGACTGCAATGTTCTGTACTCCAAGCTAGACGTCTGCTGGAAGTGGGACAGTCTCCTCTGGAAGTAAAACAACGCGGGAATAAACAAGCTCTTACGTCATCAGACATCAAGCTCTTCCAATTTTGATTTCGCTTTTTTTTTGTTTTGTTTAGTATCGATTCGATAACACATCATATTATTCATCATAAATAGTAACATCCTCGTCCGATCGTCACCATTCCTTGATGATTTGACAAGTCATAGTTTATTCTATGATGCTGAGACAACATAGCTTCGCCACTCGCAAGATCAAAGGCTATCCGTATTAGTGTATTACGCGTCAGGCTGGTTATTTTTTTAAACATATCTATATCTCTTCCCCTATCTTTCTCTGAGGGAGGGTAGATTCCTTAAAGTCAATTATGTAACCAAATTTTACACGTTATTGTAGTTTATCCCGTAGTAAACAAAAAAAGCTCTATACTTGTATTGTTTACCATGTATTATATTATACACACAGTATCTCTACGTAAAGTGACAGACGGACGGACGGTTGGACAAATTATATAAAACTAAAAGCAGCTTTTTCCTTTACGGGGGCTGCTAAAACCGAGACTAGGCCAAATTAATCTCTTTAAAGGCTGTTTACATGATTAATGTCTTGAGATGTATGTCTTCGTTGCCTTTTGTTTAGAATGTCATCTTGAAAGTGAGAGGAGAGTGAGAAATATATTTCCTTTTTTTTTGTTTTTGTTTCGATCATTTGACTGTAATTTTGTAATTTGTTCACTTTATATATGTCTATGTCTATGTGTCAGTGCAGTAACCGGAAATAACAAGGTCTTTCGTTTTTAAAGAACACTTTAAGGGGGGGGGGCAGAAAAATTTCCTACAAGCTTGTCACGGCGTGCCATAGTAATAAATCGTCAAGTCTAAAGGCACAGATCCTCTACAGCATTATCATACACTATGAAGAAGATGACGAAGGGCCGGATAACACCTCGTAAAATGCCGGATATGGCCCGCGGGCTGTAGCTTGGGCTTGACTGATGTATACTGACCAATTGCAGATGTTTGAGCAAGTTGCTTGTGGGTCATTAATATTAGTTTAGTTTGGCTATCACTGAAATTGTTTGCTCAGCCTTAAGAGATCAATAGGGATTGAACATTACAATCGGCAGTTGACTGAACATGTTTGTTTTTTCTCTGTTCTTAATATAGTTTTAAGGTTCCGACCAAAAAAGTTCGATTTATTATAAAAAAAATTATAATACAATACTGGAGTCAGTAATATTAACGTAAGCGTCTCAAATTATCTATAATAACGCCACTTTTTTTTTGCAACTACATAAAAGATTCCCTGGCAGCAGATGGCCTCTGCTCTCAAGAAAGCCACAGGGCACACATTTGTGGCCCAGAGGAAAACTTTTGTAGAAGACAGGTGCTGAACACGTAAGGAAAACTTCAATAGACACACGGCGGACAATGGCTTTGTCTGCATAAGATGTGGAAAACAATGTTGGTCGCAACCGGAATTGCGTAGCTGTGTGAAACACTACACTGATCATTAATCTTCGGAATCGAATTCATTGCCGTAAAAACGATTTGTTTCGATTGGAGGTGGGGACAAAGAATTTTTTTTGAGCCAGTCTAGAGTTGTCCATAAAAGATAACTTTCGCGAACCGATTGTCCTCCATCCAGCGAACATGACCAAGCCAGCGCAGATGTTGTCTGAGGAGTGCGAAGATGCTAGGAAGCTGTTTCATTGCATGACACTTAAAAGAGCGGCACATTCAATTCAGGAAGTTCTTCTCTTGTCAACGAGTTAGAACGATCAACAAAGGCAACAGGCTGTGGAAGTTATCGCTCTTGACTTCTATTCAATTATTCATGGATTACGCTCAGACGCAATGTTTCTTATATTATGGGTTTTTAAACGTGAGACTATGAGCCTCTCAAGGCTTCTTTCAGAGTCTGATAATGATGATAATGATGATGATATGCTCATGTTGTCTAGCTCTTATACAAAATTTCGTAAGCAGTTAATAGTTAATATTATTTGTCTGAATTTAAAATTCAAACTTTGCATAGTTCAATGTCCACTGTCACCACGAGATATAATGGACGTGAACTTTGAATAGTTTAATGTCCACTGTCACCACGAGATATAATGGACGTGAACTTTGAATAGTTTAATGTCCACTGTCACCACGAGATATAATGGACGTGAACTTTGAATAGTTTAATGTCCACTGTCACCACGAGATATAATGGACGTGGACTTTGAATAGTTTAATGTCCTCTGTCACCACGAGATATAATGGACGTGGACTTTGAATAGTTTAATCTCCACTGTCACCACGAGATATAATGGACGTGAACTTTGAATAGTTTAATGTCCACTGTCACCACGAGATATAATGGACGTGGACTTTGAATAGTTTAATGTCCACTGTCACCACGAGATATAATGGACGTGGACTTTGAATAGTTTAATGTCCTCTGTCACCACGAGATATAATGGACGTGGAGTTTGAATAGTTTAATGCCCTCTGTCACCACGAGATATAATGGACGTGGACTTTGAATAGTTTAATGTCCACTGTCACCACGAGATATAATGGACGTGAACTTTGAATAGTTTAATCTCCACTGTCACCACGAGATATAATGGACGTGAACTTTGAATAGTTTAATGTCCACTGTCACCACGAGATATAATGGACGTGGACTTTGAATAGTTTAATGTCCACTGTCACCACGAGATATAATGGACGTGGACTTTGAATAGTTTAATGTCCTCTGTCACCACGAGATATAATGGACGTGGACTTTGAATAGTTTAATGTCCTCTGTCACCACGAGATATAATGGACGTGGACTTTGAATAGTTTAATGTCCACTGTCACCACGAGATATAATGGACGTGGACTTTGAATAGTTTAATGTCCACTGTCACCACGAGATATAATGGACGTGGAGTTTGAATAGTTTAATGTCCACTGTCACCACGAGATATAATGGACTTGGACTTTGAATAGTTTAATGTCCACTGTCACCACGAGATATAATGGACGTGGACTTTGAATAGTTTAATGTCCACTGTCACCAAGAGATATAATAGACGTGGACTTTGAATAGTTTAATGTCCACTGTCACCACGAGATATAATGGACGTGAACTTTGAATAGTTTAATGTCCACTGTCACCACGAGATATAATGGACGTGGAGTTTGAATAGTTTAATGTCCACTGTCACCACGAGATATAATGGACGTGGACTGCTTAGCAAACGTTTCTTTATAGACCGGATTTGAATTTTACTTTTCACGATAACCTCATTGTAGGCCTGTTGTCCACTGTTACGAGATATAATGGAGTGAATGTTAAATAGTTTAATGTCCACTGTTGTCCACTGTCACCTCGAGATATAATGGACGTGAACTGCTTAGCACACGTTTCTTTATAGACCGGATTTGAATTTTACTTTTCACGATAACCTCATTGTAGGCCTAAATTATAATTACAGTACCTTAGAACCTTAATTCTCTATCATAAACACAATATTATCGACCATAAAACGACCATGTTCTATGAAAGCTATGTTTGAGGGAGCGAAAAACGCAGAGCTCCACTGTCATTATCTCATTAACACGGTGGGAAAAAAAAGATGTGATTTTTTACACAATGATTTTTCGTTGTTCATCAGGGACTTAAAAAAAAGTTTCAAAGTCACGAAAAATAGTTTTAAAATATTCCCTAGCTAAGGCAAAGATAAAAATAACATAAAGCCTGTTTTAAATCAATTAGGTCAAAAAGTTAACTAACATAAAAAGCAACTCAAACACAAGAGACTTGGTTATTGACAGTCTAAGAAGACTGATTATTTGTATGAGTTTCTGGATAGCCTCCGCTGCAGAAATCACGTAGATACCCTGAAACCTTCACTGTAGGATTGTGGGCAAGGTTACGAGACAGAGAGAAAAGTCGTTCATGACCGTGGTCAGGCTCTTCCATATTTAGGAACACACTTAAGAAACACTGGTCACGTTCTTTCACGTGCTTCAAAAGACTTAAGTCTCATCACAAAATCTCATCACGAATCATGTTTCAGATGTGGTACCCGCTATCAACGTCTTACAAGAAATACACACTGAAAGGAGTCAGAGAATGCAGATTGTAACATACAATCACTATATCAAAATGTACAAATTATATCCTAGTTGCCTAACTGTTAATATCTGATTTAAAAAATCATTGTCGACATTTGTGTGACAGTAATATAGCAGTATGTAGCTTTATGTTCTTAAATTTAAGACTTAATAGCTGATTGGGATGTTTTTAAAATGGTGTTTGTATTTGAATTCAGTTTTGATTTAATTTCCATATGCTTAGACGTCTATAAAACTATAGATTTTGAACAATGAAATTAATCAGGGCCGCCCTTAATCATAGGCAAGTAAGGAAGCCTCATAGGGCCACCGATTGGTTTCATAACACTTTTGGTAAGATATAAAAAAGCGAATATTGTCCCCAGCGTTACTGTTGGAGTCCACCAGGTTAAAAATAAATTTCGTAATTTTATTTTTATTATTATTTCTAGCGGCCCCCGAAAGGGAAATAGACGCTATTAGTTTTGAGTGGTCTGTCTGTCCGTCCGTCCGTCCCGTATTGATCTCAGAAACTAGAAGACAAAATGTAAATCGGACATCATGATATTTTAAATCATTTAAAGTTCAACAATCTAAATTAGACTAAATAGAGGCCAGAATAGATCTAGATTTAGATTTAAATGTATTACAGAATTTAAACAAAATTTACATCCAGGTTATAATCTATTAATAAAATAGCTTATCTTCTTACAGCTTAGTGGTGCAGATTTATTTATTATGTAAGCAGTAGTATCACTTTAAGAAGTGAATCTGATGCGAACAGCATAGTGTACTATTACAAAGTAGTAGGCCTACTAATCATGATTATAATATTGGCATAGCTCTAGACTCTAGACTCTATATCTAGAGCATGGGCGAAATGAAATTCCCCCCGGAGGGGGGTGTCGGAATTTAGTGACGGATTTTTTGCTTTGATTTTGTTTATTTTAGGAGAGATTTTAATACTAAACGATCACTTGTCCGAGCGCAGCCAAGGGGGTTTGTGTTTAAACCCCCTACCAGGGGGGTTTTGCATTTAAATCCCCTTCTTCTATAAAACAAAACAAAACAAAAAAAAGAATGTAAACTATTAATCCCAAATTCCCAGAACATATCTAAGGAAGATTTTGATTTTAAAACCCCCCTCCTAAATTTACTATAATACCCCCTCTTCAATATAAGACTATCCATACATTAGTCACCAGATTCTATGAGCGTAGCCAAGAGGGGTTTTGTGCTTAAAACCCCGCTCCAGCGTGGTGTACAGCTAAAAAACACCTCTTCAAAATAAAAAAAAAACAATTTACGTACTCTAAATTCTATGAACGTAGCCAAAAGTCAGAATAGCAGTTTAGGTTTTTTTTTTTTAAATTAATAGCAGGAAAATGCACTGTAGATACCTCAGAATATGCATTTTGTTGGCTTTAAATACCGAAAATAGTGTTTGGGGGAGGGGCTCCCTCCCAAACCCCGCACGGGGAGCTCACAGCGCTACAATTTTTCCACTAATTCCAGGAAGAGCCTACTCTATGGTACAATAAACGTCTTCTGAAAGAATGAAGGGTAAAAATGTAATAAAGATTATTCATGTACACACACACACACACACACATATATATATTTATATGTTAACAGCGCTTTATAAATAAAATTATTATTATTATTAATTATTAGTTATTTCTTTTATATGACACACGGGAATAAATTTTTAAAATTACCGATTAACTAATTATTTAACTATTGGTATTTAATTATTTTGTTTGGTATTAAACAAGGGAAAGAAATAGTACTTGACTGGTTGGTGGTATAAGTTGAATTATTCCCCCTTTAAACTATGTAGAAAGAATAGGTGACCTCTTCAAAGTTTGAAACTAGCAATTTTATAAATGCATCTAAAAAATGATCACGGTAACCTTCATACAGATATCCCCCTCTTTCTCTCCCACCCCTTTCCCAACTGGTCTAGACAAATGATAGGATCATAGTGCAATGAGAAAGCTCAAAAGCATGAAATTATGCTCAACAAGAACATTTGGTAAAAATATGTGTAATAGCACAGATTTATTATTATTAGTCTAGAACTCTAGACATAATACAAATTTAATTGCATGAATGAATCAAAATAATTGATGTAACTACGCTATATAGAAGCTTTGTTGATGTTTGGTTTTAAGTAACTTTTGTTTTGTTTATATTAAGAATCTTAAGTGCCGAAACAAATCCTGGTATTGTGTTCTAAAGCCGGTTATTATGATCATATCGATCTCGTGCCCGATGTAGTCCGAATGACCAGCTTCAAAGTCTCTCTCTGCTCTGTCTACCTTCTAACCTTCACCTCCCCAAACCGTACCTAGTTTATAGAGCCTACAATCATTTCGCTTTGATTGAGCAGATGACGACATTGTCATTCCTCAGAGCCAGTCAAACTGAGCTGTTAAATGTCAAACGTGCCCAAAGCGATGTACATAATTAATGTGCGATTCCCAGAAGTTATTTTGTGTTCGCATTAATGCTGTCGATTTTAGCGTGTAAAGCCTTTATTATTTTTTTGTGGTCTGTCTGTCCGTCCGTCACGTTTAGATCTCAAAAACTAGTTATGTTATTTAAAAGACGATCTCATTATATTAAATAGATATTAACAATGTAACAATAAAAATAGCAAACAATAAAATGAAGTCGGCAACACTTTCACTCCGTTCACGTCTATTTTGTATAGAGATTGCTTGTCGATGGCTTGTAAATTGTAGCTGTTGGTATTTGTGAGGAAAATGTTGTAACCTACATCTTTGCATCTTTGCCTGCATTGGTTACACAAACAGATGACCCGTGGGACAAGGGAAGTTTTGGATCCGCTGGTGCCATGGGTAGAGCTAACTTGGCCGCATCTGAGTTTGTGTGGTATGCTATCTGGTCTGTCGTCTCGATTACCTCGGGGTCGAATCTAGCCCGCCGCCAACTCCCGCCGTCCGGTGGGAGATGTCTAATATGTTGGTTTATATGATAATCTTTCATTTTGAAAGAACATAAGAAACATCTAGAACAAAGAGCCGCCAGTAACTACTTTGGTGTTGTGAGTCAATCACAACGGAATCGTGTCAGATACGTCATCACAACTTTGCTAACTCAGGAATGTCGTTCAATTTGCAAATAAAAAAACTCACCCTCTACCGGGATTTGATCTCAAGAGCCACTGCTAAAAACTGCTTGCTAATTTAACACCGCACTAAAAATAAAGTGAGTATTAACGAGTTTTAAAGTGAGTATTAATTGTTGTATTTACCAACTAGCTGACGTCTTTGTTGAGTTCAAGAAAATACACAACTTGATTTCACTCCCTCCGGTGCTTATTCAACCTTTTATTTGTTTATTCAAGTCATAATTCAAGTTACGCTTTTGAACGGCGGGCTCTAGGTGAAAAGTGTAGAAACACACTTTAGGTGACTGCTCGTGAACGCGCAATTATGACGACATTAATAGAGTCCCGTTCTGGGTTAAACATGGATATTGTACATACACCTGTTGATTTACTTTAGTGTAAGTGTCTTCATCTGTGTGTCTATTGATACGAACTCAAAAGTAATACTACGCGTACAGAAACAAGCAACCAATCTTCTGATCTGCACAGACTCTACAGACCCTGATCTGACACAAGATACACAAGATAAAATAATCAACGATTAAGTCCTACTAAGATCATGGTGCCAAAACATCCGCGTTGTTATCGGTAGTAATCTCCTTGGCTGGCTCCGTCATGTTCCTGGAATGCCACAAGGTCGACCCCACAATATATTTTGTATGAAGACTTAAAAAGAAGGCGGGGAATTGTCCAATTTTAAGGTATACTGATGTTTGCAAGCGTAACATGAAGCTCTTCAGTATCAACCCCAAGAGTTGGTAGAAAGAAGCACTGGATAGACCCACATGGAGAGAAAGCATAAAGGAAGGGTCCTACTTTGCAGAAGTAGAAAGAAAGGTGAAAGTGTAACAGAGCCTGGCGATGTCCAACCTATGACTGCAGTTGTGTATCAAGGATTGGTCTTTTTAGTCCCATGAGAAGTTGCAAAGGGAAAATATTATTTCTCAAGACAAAAAAAATGTCAACGGTTTGAAGTACTTTTACATAAGAATTGTGTATATGTCTGATAAGCCCCTCTATCACTATATCATGGAACACAAAACACTATTATATGCATTTCTTTTTTATTAAGTAATTTTAATTTATAAACTACATGTATCATTAAATACATATATAAATTGAAACACAATCTACTGAAGATGATCATTCTCTATTACCCATTGCGTAGGAAACAAGAGAAGATAGATCTATAAATTATATGGCTAGATTAAAGCTATAAAAACCGATAACTGTAATTCTATCTTTCTCTCTTACTGTTCATATAAACATAAATATTAAGAGAGAAATAAACAATAAAAGAAAGAAAGAAAGAAAGAAAAATAGATAGATAGATAGATAGATAGATAGATAGATAGATAGATAGATGGATAGATAGATAGATAGATAGATAGATAGATAGATAGATAGATAGTTAGATAGATAGATAGATAGATAGATAGACAGACAGACAGATAGATAGATAGATTGATAGATAGATAGATAGATAGATAGATAGATAGATAGATAGATAGATAGATAGATAGATAGATAGATAGATAGATAGATAGATAGATAGATAGATAGAAACATGGGTAGGTATGTTGGTACGTAGATAGATAGATATGGTTTCTTGAGGGAATATAGATCTAAAGCTCTCACTTTGACTTCATTGCGAACAGGTCATTGTTATGTTATGTTAACCTAATTTGGTTGTATTATTATCACTGGCCTTGGCTAGCTGCTCGTGTTAACCCAATTTACAATTACCTATATATTTATTGGAAAATTAGTTGGAAAAATGAATGATACAGAGACGTACGTAAAGAAATAAGAACATTACACAATACAGGAGACTAGTGATACAGGATCAACACATTCCTTTTTTTGTGTGTGTGTTTGTTTGCTTTAAAGAGCGAAAAGTGAAAAATTAGATCTTGATCAGTGCAATTTTAGAACCCTTGTGAGATATTTCTGTAATGTCTCATCGATTAGCGCAAGTCTCGCGGGAGTAACAAAATGACTGAGTGATTTAAATAGAACAGCTAAGGGAAATTAACCTGTTCGCACTATATGAACAATGGAGGGGGGTGAAAATGTTTGGGGGGGGGGGGTGAGAGGCAACTCTGCTTGAAGTTGGTCGATACATAGCAGGGAGTGGACCACATCCATGAGGATATGATTACAACAGAGAATAGGCCATAATTGAGTTTATCTCTTATGCGAGTGTAGATAGTGGGCGTAGCACAGTGTGTAGCTTAATAGTCCGTCAACTAGAAAATCGGCCTGCTGGAAAGGTGCCAGATGTGTTAATGAAAATAGAATAATGCTATGAAAATAAAAGTTTAGTAAATATGCCTTCAATTAAGACACACAAAAGCAGATATTCTATCAGATAAATTGGTTTTATTGACATAAAGGGTAAATGTTTAAAGGAAGGGAATTCTGACAGGATTTAATTTGTTGAAAACTAATCTTATATATAAATATATTTTCAAAATGTCTCTTACTCATTTTTCACGATATCTCTAGAAACCGGCGAAAGGATGTAGGCCTACATGAAATGATGTACACTGTTACTAGCTAAGAAACAGATTTGATAGACTCGCAGTCTTTATTTTAGTTTCAGGGAATTTTCGATTGACACTGTTACAGATTTGGCAGAAATACTATGAATAACTAGCTTTTAGTTGTGTCCTTTGTACGGAGTGAAGAAACGTTAATAAGCTTTGTTTTTGAAAAGTTTTATGATCATTTTGAAGCAATTTTTATTTCACTGAAAAAATACAAATTTCTAGCCTCTTCCGTTTGTAACACTGAGGTCTCTTCTGGGACATGGGCCAGCAACCAGCTTCCTCCGGGCGATTCTGGGCGAGTCTCTCCAACTATCCCCACGTGTTTCACATCATCATAAAAACAAAAATAAATTACTCTTGCACAGCACGAGTGTCTAAGAACAACAACTTTGTAGCTTGTAATGAATTCAGAAAGATCGTCTTCTATTAATATTCTATATTTTGTCTTCTTTCAGTTGACAAGAAAGAACTCCAGCAATGGTTCAAAGACTTCATGCGGGACTGTCCAGACGGTAAACTGACCATGGAGGTCGGTACCAATTTGAGTCTAATATAAGCCTGTATGGGTCTGTGAAGGATTGACTGGGAAAAAAGCTGAATTATTGTTATCACTATTGTATTTTTGAACACTGTTGAGATGCGCATAAGGCTCGATGTAAAACGAATCTTTTTTATGAACCTTTTGACCCGGTAAAGGATTTTATCTCTTCACCGACCAATCAGGCTGGAGGCCCCAAACAACTAGATGATCATTTAATCACATCCTTTTCGGTCAAGGATTACGGTACCTTAAGCCAACGCAATGGGTTCCTCCGACCCATGGGAGGAGCACTCCATATACCTATAATGTACACCGTGTATTTAATTATCTCTGGACCAACTTCTTTGATGGACATGTGTGGGAGTGGGCATTGTTTGTAATTGTCCAAAGAGTTGAGTTTAAGATTCTTGCAGCTCCAGGCGTATGGAAGGTTGTCCCATCTTCCGGTCTGTACAAAACTTCTGTATAGGAAAATCCAAGAAGATTTACATTTTTATATCTCTATTACCAATCGCGCATATCCCAAGACGCTTGGATTAGAGGCGAGGTCGAAGGCCGAGCACACCAGGGAAATCCCCTATATGCATTGTTCCATATAAGCCGTGCAGGTCTCCGCCAATGAAGAACAAACCCAAACGATGTGTGAATAGTGACTTGCTTGTTGGGACTTTTTTCATTCACGCCAGTGATATGGACTCGGTTCATCTCTAGTGGGTTCTGATTTGCTTCCTTATTAGGCTAATCGTCTCTTCCGACGACCGTTTCATCCCGAGTGCCACGTTGAGGCCGAGAAGTATTGCTTTTGCCGGGGGACATAAAGAAGAAGGCGTCTGAGCTGCCATTAATAACTTGGATTAAATCTAGGGTTACTTGATTTCCGACTAAAGGAGGACATTATATCAGACAGACAGAAAGACAGAGCTGATATAAACATGGGATACACCAACTTAATTGATCGGTTATACAGCCTTTGATTTACTTCCGTGTTTTGGATGTGTAGCTGAGAAGCTTTAATATCTTGACTTGGTATCAAGGAGGCTTGAGTTTGAATCCCGACTCGAGCAGATTTCTTTTTCTAAAGCCGATTTCTGTTGATTGAATACTACTTCAAGGGTCTCCGGAGTATAAACTAAACATTGTGGGGTCTCTAATCTCTTTAATTTTTTCTTGGCCACTTTCTCTAGAGCTTGCCTTTCAAATTTCGCCATATCGCTTCCCTTTTTTTCAATCTAAATATAAAATTTATTTTTAAAAATATATAAGTGAAATGAAACAAGAAATTGAATACAATGTAAACATAGGGAAGACTACTCTGAATTATTTTTGGAGCACTTTTGTATAAAGTTTTTATTGCAACTCCATCACTGCTCACGCTCAGGTTAAAATGAGACCATTCGTTATAAAAAGCCTCCACCAAAAGCTCGTTTTCCACTTCGTAAAGACCTGTGACGTGACAACGAGCTCTTGGTCTAAACTGCCCACAGATTGTGACGTTGCAGGTCAGTGTTCAGGCCTTCTATCCGGCTAAAATAACCTGCTCCTATTCTCCGGCTCCGGGATTCGACAAATATCTCATATTCCGAGTAAAATCATTTTCTACTTCACAGCTACGAACGCCTCCAAGACACTCAGTACATCTGCGTTTAAAAAGAGTTGTTGTTTCTCATCTGAATACATTGTTTTTAAACTTTCCTATCTATCTAGTAGCCATGGAAACCAAAAGGTCGCTGTAAATTGATTTTAACGTAGTGTTGAGAATATAAGAAAAGGGAGGCGGGGGAATAGACAGTGAAAAACAAGAGCAATACAACAAGCGATACTAGTTGTTGATTCTCTTTGTTTTCACATGTAACAATATGAACTCTCTTGTTTCTTTACCATTTCATAAGAAGAGGTTCTCAAAATGATTAGCATGACGCTTTTTTTCCCAAAACGTATATTAATTTCGTCTGTCTGTATGTTAAAAATTTTGTAAATGTTTGTTTTTCTACTATTTCCAATGTTCAGATCATGTTGAAATAATGCATGAATCAATGAACAAAGTAACCTATTCATGAATAAAATAGTGGCCATGAATTATTTACGACATTACAGTCATAGCACGAAAATGTGCGATAGAAATGTGCGATAGAAATATTTTGACTAATTGTTTTTGTTTAGCGTTTAGTTTACTCGATGCGCTATGATCCTGTCACTTGTATGGACCAGTTTTGATAAAGGGAAGGG